>NW_028244421.1:0-52336 GCF_964263255.1 Lissotriton vulgaris | reverse complement strand
GAAAGGAAATTTAAGGAAACTTGTTATGATGCTTGCTTAAACGGACTGACCTCGTGTGGGACGCCGTGGAACTTTCCTCTTCTGGCCGCATTATTCCTTTGTACCGGGACTTGCTGTAGCGCCTTGCTGCACCCGCTTCGCGGGTGCCGCTTCACGGGTGCCACTTCGAGGCGCTTTGTTTGGGAGCTGTTTCCTGGCCTGAGCAGCCCGAGGGGGGAAAAAAACATCTGCCTCAGGTGAGAGCGCTGCAGGGACTCGCTTGTCCAGGAGTCCCTGCGTGACCCGAGTCAGC
The DNA here is from genome assembly GCF_964263255.1 of Lissotriton vulgaris. Classification (NCBI taxonomy): domain Eukaryota; kingdom Metazoa; phylum Chordata; class Amphibia; order Caudata; family Salamandridae; genus Lissotriton; species Lissotriton vulgaris. Next base: position 52,044 of record NW_028244421.1, on the reverse strand, counting down.
TGGTCTGCGCACCCTGAGAGCCCTCCCCCCAGGCTGGTAATCAGGATTAAAGACCCCTTCCTCCGGATACCTGTGGGCTGCTTGCTTACACGGACTGACCTCGTGTGGGACGCCGTGAAACTTTCTTCTTCTGGCTGCATTCTTCTTTTGTACCGGGACTTGCTGTAGCGCCTTGCCGCACCCGCTTCGTGGTTGCCGCTTTGAGGCGCTTTGTTTGGGAGCTGTTTCCTGGCCTGAGCAGCCCGAGGGGGAAGAAAGACATCTGCCTCAGGTGAGAGCGCTGCAGGGACTCGCTTGTCCAGGAGTCCCTGCGTGACCCGAGTCAGCTGGTCTGCGCACCCTGAGAGCCCCGCCCCCAGGCTGGTAACCAGGATTAAAGACCCCTTCCTCCGGATACCTGTGGGCTGCTTGCTTAAACAGACTGACCTCGTGTGGGACGCTGTGGAACTTTCCTCTTCTGGCCGCATTATTCCTTTGTACTGGGACTTGCTGTAGCGCCTTGCCGCACCCGCTTTGCGGGTGCCGCTCCGAGGCGCTTTGTTTGGGAGCTGTTTCCTGGCCTGAGCAGCCCGAGGGGGAAGAAAGACATCTGCCTCAGGTGAGAGCGCTGCAGGGACTCGCTTGTCCAGGAGTCCCTGCGTGACCCGAGTCAGCTGGTCTGCGCACCCTGAGAGCCCCGCCCCCAGACCGTCACAAACTCTATTTAACTAACTTACTTTACCGCTGCGCAGGACGCAAGCGGGATGCCGGGCGAAGCCCGGGCAAAGGGCGGGCCCTCTTAGTTCCTCAGAGGCCAGAGGAGGCTGTGCTGGGCCTATACCCTAACATTTCTTCAAGGACAATCTGTTTGTACTCTTTGTGTGACCATGGCCCTGAACCTTGAAAAACCTCTACCGGTGAAGTCAGGAGGAACTAGTAAAGGTATTCTGGATAGCTACTTCACTAAGGTTGCCCCAGATATAGAAAGGGGAGTGTACTGGCTGAAAGCCGCGCTGAACGGAGACGCTCTGTTGAAGGTATGAAAAATAGACCTCCCCTGAACCTTTTGAAACAAACCACTCCACTTGATGTAAGCTCCCACATCGAAATTGATGATCCTCTTTCAACAGATAGCGTTCCGATGCTCCTGCGAGACATATCATCTTCTTTACCTGATGTATCCAATGATCTGTACACGAATGTCATATCTCTTCCTAGTAGCAATTCTACCATAGGATCAGATGTGACAGTCGAGCCACCTTTACCAGTAGTTGGGACTGCTAAGAAGAGGATCAAGAAACCAGTGATGCTTAAAGTTCTTGGCCCTCCACCAAGTAAAAGAAGAAAGAGGGGTGGTGATCCGCAAAGAACAGAGATTAGCCATTCTGACTTTGGTAAAACCACAAAGGCTATTGTAACAACTGTGCCAATTTTAACGGCCCCTATAGCAACTGTACCAACTCCAAAAGCCGCTATAACAACTGTACTAACGTGACCAGGCTTAGTCACCCCTCTACACTGCCCGCCAAGGGAAGCACTGTCTGCTGCTCCTTTGGAAAGTCTGGAACACTTGATTAGGTCATTCATATAACCTATAATAGAGAGGTTGAAGAGGGTTGAGCAACGGTTGGGGAACTTAGAGTTGGCTATTAGTAACAATGCTGGGTTAATTAAGGACCTTGCGAAGCCGGCACCGCCCCCCGCAGCAACAGCATTATCTCCCATTCCCGTTGCCCATAAAGGTGTAAATAAAACCAACAAGCCTACAAACTCTAAACAGCATAGGGCAATACCCTCCAAATCAGTCCAAAAATCGGCATCGCTTGATGCCAGTGAAGTACAGAAGGTAGATAATAAAAAATCTTACCCAGGAGAAAATCGAGATGAGAGGGGAAGTACTAGCCCTGTTAGACCAGGTAACCATAGGGGCCGTCAAGTTGAATTACCCCCAGAAGCTGTACCTTTTGTGGTTGTTCTTACGGGAGTCCCCACATTAGCGGATGGGAAGAGGGAAGGGTTCTCTCAGTTAAAAAACAAACTATGCATTGGCTTAGCCAAAATCGACCACTCCCTTATAACATTAATGGTGAAATCCTGCATGTTCGGCGACTCCAATGGTTGGGAAGCAGAGTAAAAGATATAAAGGGGGACCTAATTGTTATCAACTTCAGAGATCCTGGAGCTGTTAGATATATTCTAAATTGGTCTCCAGGGAATGACGGAAACTTAATTGTTCCCTGTGAATTGACCTATTTCTATCTAAGACCTCTAGTGACCCCTATAACATACAACGGGGCTCTATCCTGCCTGCAGACTAACCCCTCTATACCTTTTAACAAACGGTATAGGACACATGCATTTAACCCTGTGAATTTTGAAAACTTACCTAGGTGGGATACTGTACCATTTAGGAGTCACAGAAATAGAAATGGGAGGATGGACCACTTTTTGCCGTTTACCCCACTGGAAGTTGCAAATAGATTTGATGCCTTTTCAGGCTTTGATGATTGAGATTGACAGACGGGGCCCCCTATCAATATGCTACCCACCACTGATAACCTAGTTGGTAATGCAAAATTTAGCCCCTTAACAAAAAACTTGGTAACAGTACAAATCACTCAGCCTGCAATTGTCTCTTTTTCAGATGATCGACACCCAGTGAATTGCGAGCCTGAGCAAGGTGCAGAAGCTAGCTCCTCTGCTTCTAATAACTTTCCTGGCCCCTTGGATTGTGAACAAACCAAGCAAGACTTGGTTGATGCTCAAGTCAAAATCTTATCCTGGAATGTGGCGGGACTTTAGAGTAAATTCCCTATTCCAGAGTGGGGCTCCTTTATGGCTTCGCATGATATTTGTATGTTGCAAGAAACTTGGGCGCTAAAAGAAAGTGTAGCCCAGGGTTTTGCAACATACGATATTCTGGCAAGTATGAGTGACAGGGGCAGACCCTCGGGCGGGTTGTCTATATGAGTTGGCACGCATTTGGGAGTGAAGGCAACACCAATCCTAACTAACTCATTGGATGTCCAGTGTGTTTTGCTGATCTTGCCTAATAAGCCAAATATTGCTTTGATTAATGTATATTCAAGGCCAGTCAGTCAGGGTCTTGAGTCAGAAGCTATTGAAACGCTGTTAACCCTCATACACTCGATTGACTCCTCTACCGTATTAATTTTGGGTGGAGACTTTAATTGCCATTTTGAGCCCCTTATGGACCCGAACTTTGGTGATCCGGATGATGTGGATTTGCTTTGGGCTATCCCAGAGCCATTGACCCCTCAGGTCAAGGTATGGACCCATCTTGTCATTTGTGCTAGTTACATCATTACCAGCATGCAATGGGAGGGTGGAGCCTGACAGACCAGGGAGAGACACGTTTAATCGATTAAATCAGACCTCAACAATCGATTATATTTTTATTGAGGCTAGGCATTGGGATAGGCTGTATGAATTTAGGGTCATTGAAAGGTTTGACAGCGACTATAATGCCCTAGTTTTGTCCCTTAAACCGGGGAGTTTCGGGTTGAAGGGTTCAACTCCGGTTGAGCACTCCGTTACTGTGCCACTAATAATAACAAACTGCAGGCGTAGGGTTAAATGGCCAGACCTACAAGCGTCGATCACCAAACTCGCTGAATTATATGAGACCATTATTCCGCTCATCGAAGAGATGGGGAAATCTGGCCACTTGGGTAGGGCAACTCAAATACATAACCAACTGGTTGCCATATTAAAAGATATTTTGTACCCAGTGAGAAGGGCAAACCACACCCACCACGATTTCTCGATGGTTTAACACCCCCTGAAGGAAGGCCAAAAAGGCCTTGCTTACAGCACTAAAAACTAATGATAGTGAGGCCATCAGGGTGCATCGCATTACATATAAAAAGGCAATCTGTGATGCTAAAAGGGAATGGGAAGCCACAATGTGGGAGGAGTTGGGATCTGCACTTAGGTGTAAGGATTCCAAATTATTCTGGTCCATTGTTGCAACTAGTCTTAGTGGGCATACCCAGGCGCTTGCTCCTAATATTGCCCCTTCAATCTGGGAAAGCCACTTTGCTGCTCTATATGGTACCTCTGAGCTTGATGCCTCGCCTGTCAGTACCCTTGAACCCCAGCAATTGCAGGGCGTCAACGGGGCTGAGGAACGTGGATGGTTAACTGAAGCCCCTACGCTCCTCGCTCCAGTTTAACCCTACACCCTGATAGAGGTTGAGACAGCCATAGGTAAATTGCTCCCTACCAAGGCTCCAGGATTGGATAAACTGCCGGGGGATTTGTGCACAACCTAAAATCTGGGCCCCTTATTTGGTCGTTCTATTTAATGGCATTCTGCAGGGAGACGACCTGCCCCCTACTTGGCTGGGAGCAGAAATTGTCCCTATTCTAAAAAAGGGCTGCCCGCTAACCCCCTCTAATTATAGACCGATCAGCTTAATTGATACATCACAAAAGCTGATGGGGAGGGTCATCCTTGGCAGGATTCTCGGGTGGATCGAAGAGAAAGGGATCCTTTCTATACTCCAGGCAGGCTTTAGGTCTGGTACATCTACCTAAGACCAGATATTTCGCCTGCAGGTCCTGTACTGGAAAACAGCAAAGGTAGAGGGTGGCAGCCTCTACCTTGTGTTTGTGGACCTGCGGGTGGCATTTGATCTGGTTCCGCGTGACAAATTGTGGAGGGTGCTGGCAGACCTGGGACTCCCCCCATACTTATTAAATGTACTATCTAGGCTACATGTAAACAACTTTGCCCAGGTCAGGTGTGGTAGGCATGGCGAACTCGCAGACCAATTCCCAGTCCAAAAAGGAGTTCACCAAGGGTGCGTGTTGGCACCCACACTATTCAGCCTCTACATTAATGGCCTTGTGGAACATTTGAACGGTGTGGTTAACAATGATGCCCCTAAATTGGCCACGGGTAGAGTGCCCGCTCTGATGTTCGCAGACGACATACTGTTGTTGTCTAGAACATCATCGGGCATTCAAAAAACACTTGATGGATTTTTTGCGTTCTGTGAGCTTCGGGGATTGGAAATCAATCTGGGAAACACTAAGTTCATGATTTTTAACCCCCCTAAGCGGGTACGCCCAAATCCAGTCTTACATGGTACCCCCCTTGAAAGGGTTAAAACATTTGTTTATCTGGGTGTTACTTTAACTGAGAACTTTGATTGGAACACCCAGACTGCTAAGTCCACACTCAAGCTATCCCAGCTTGCTGGGGGTATAAGTAAAGTTTTTAGGGAGTCAACATTTAGGCCGGTGTCCCCAGCTCTGGAAATATATTGCTGCCAGGCTAGAATGGCAGCAATCTATGGGGCTGAACTTTGGGGACACAAGCAGATAATGAACCTCAAAAAGGTAAAACAGTCCTTTGTGAGAAATTTAGCTGGGGTACCGCCTAGTACGCCTTTAATTCCTCTTAGGCTTGATCTTGGCATGGTCCCAATAGAAGAGATCATCAGTGCAAGGCCAATTATGTACTGGAAGAGGTTGTGGTCAGTCCCTGAACTGGCTGCGTATAGAGCGGAATTTTCTGAGATTTTGTCTCTTCTTATATACAAAAAGATCCCTTGGCTTCAGCACATTCATGCTGTTAGTACCCGGTTAGGTCTTTCGGAACTGTGGGAAAACCCTGAGACGTATTCCTTAGGGATATCAAAGAAGGAACTTCTTTCTCATATACGCACGCAGAATGTTCAGATGCTATCGAGCTCTACATCACTGGGTAGGGTAACATCTGAATTCCTCCTAGTGAAATCTGAACCCAAAATTGAGGAATTCTTGGACATAATTGAACCCCCGCTTGCTCGAAAGCTATATCTTCAGTTAAGGCATGGCACTCTACCTATTAGGTCTTTTACATCTAAATGGGTAAAACCTAATACCGAAGTTTGCCCTGCATGTAAATATAAAAATGAGAATCTAACTCATGTATTGTTTTTTTTGCCCTGCCTATTCTGCAATTAGAAAATGTTGACTGATCCCTATTTGTAAGAACTTGGGATTCTTGCATTTTACACAGGCTTGCAGGATATTGACCTATGATACCCATCCTCCCATTGTGTTTGCGGTTTCACGCTATCTTTTCAGCATGTGGCGTAGGAGACAAACTTTTTTAAATTAATTGTTGTACCTACTTTTTTTATTTTTGAATTCTGATAACTTCTAGTTTAATTCTGTTTTAACATTTTATGACTATTTATTGTTTTATTGATCGTGCTGATGTATTTTATGTGCACTTTTATGGTCATCTGACCGAAATAAAGTTATCAATGAATGAGTTATGATAACATTCAATTTACATTGTGTAATTTTTACTGAATCGTATTCATTTTAATATGGAAAACATTTTAAAGTGTTGTTTTAATTCGAGTGCTTGTGTATACACGGTATTTTTTGTTTTTCCGTCTGGTGTGTACACAAATAAATCAGAAGGTTTTCCGACGCGTGAGCTGGCCACATACTGGTGTCCATGTGAAAAGCACGGATTCTCCAAATCTAGTCCACACACTTGCAGCCATTTCTAATGGGCTGGATAGGAAGCAAGATGGCGGCCGCGTAGTGGTGGGCATTTGCAGCGTTGCAGTGAGGACATGGTTTAGCACCTTGTAACCGTCTATGTAGCCGTACATCGACTACCTGATCACGATTACGGTCATGATTAGTAAAAGCCTTGATGCTCGTAGCCCTTACCTGTCCGGTGTTCTGGCGGGGATCAGCGAGCCGACTCAGGCAGGCAGCAGCGCTTGTCCGGGCTATCCTCTCTCCCTGCCGCTGGACCTACGTGAGTGCGAGTACTGGTGGGTGGAGCAGACAGAGCAGGCTGGGAGTGAGGCTCGTAGAGAGGAGCGAGAAGCGGAGCACACGGAGTTCTCAGAGTTCGCAGAGAGAGGAGCGGCGAGGGGGGGCTCTGGCTCTGAAAGCAATCACCAGTTCTAAGGCTGCGGTAGGAAAAAAGAAGGCTGGGAATAAGGGGGCAGCACTAGAAGAAGGAGAAATACCGCAGAAGGTGCAGACGCCCCCGGTGGAACCAGCTAAAAGAAGCAAACAGACATTGGGCAGGACCTGCCAGGCTACGGCTTCAATCACTGAGATGTACTTTTAGAAAAACAATGGTTCAGGGATGGCCTGATAGGGTCCTAAAGAGAGTATAGCAAATAATTAATTAACGCTCGGGAGCTAGAGATGTAGGTTCATATAGAATCTTTTATTTAATTTCTTTTTTTATATTAACAATTCTCATAACGTTTTCAGGTGCTCAAATGAGTGACAAGGTGCAGAACCTGACACAAGTGAACATAGTGAAAAAACGAAATGTCACACAACAACAAGGCTAAAAACCACAGAGATATATACAATGAAGTGGGGGTATTTCCTTGGGTAGGTCGACAACGTTTCGATCTATATGATTTTAGATCATCATCAGGACTGATGAGCCTCCTGAAGCTGCAAAGAGGTGATTGGAATTAAAATTAGCATGTGGACCTACAAAATCATTTTCTTAGCTTTAGTGATACTTGTGCTCCCAGTGTCATGATTTATTTCCATGCACATTTCAATTAAAAATGGATGAGGGGGCGCTTAGCAGTCGCACCAAATGTGTGCTGCGCATATTTTCTTATCTAAAAACGGGGGTTAGCATGTGAATGCATGCAATGTCTTTATTGTCGTACGGGTGACTTACTTAGTAACTTAGGGCAATTGAACTTGACGGAAAAAACTTTTTGAATCAGAATAACTGGTTTATCCGGTAATTTGCCAGAGAAAATTTCTAAAGGAGACAGAAAATCGGTGTCATTTCGAGCAGTGGACATGTAGATAAATATTAGTTATTACAGAGCTCTAATAGTCATGGCTTTCCACACTGATTCAGTCTAACCTTGGAGCAGCATTAACTTGATTATGATGTAATCGCTACAACATATAAAGTGTCAGTGACCAGGCTCAGTAGCGCTTCTAGTAGTCCTAGTAGTGGCTAGTTTTCAGAATACTACAGTAGTCATGGCATGAACGGCGCAGCGTTAAATTGCCAGTGAAAAGGCTCAGTTAGTTATGATAAAGCTTGGTTGCCAAAGGAGGAGTCAGGATTACTAGCAGAGCGAAGGCACAATCAATGCTGGACTTACTAGAACCGAAGGAGTAACTATGACCGGAGTTAGAGTGGCTGATCAATTTGACTTAGATGAGGGTCCTTATGGAACCTGCGGGGCAACATTTCAAGTATTTACATAAGGAACTAGCAGTTTAAGGAGCTTTGGCAGAGTGAAAAGGTGGGGGAAAAAGGGAACTTACTGAGTATATTAAAAACCGTAGTTTTCTTGGGGGTCCGAGTAGCGCTCAATCAATTTGGCTTAGATGAGGGTCCTACTGGAACCTGCGGGGCAACATTTCAAGTATTTACATAAGGAACTGGCAGTTTAAGGAGCCTTGGCAAAGTGAAAAGGCGGTAAAAAAGGAAAACTTCCTGAGTATTTTAAAAACATAGTTTTCTTGGGGGTCCGAGTAGCGCTGTAATCGCTATAGAAGAGGATAACTTGTTGGTGTAGTGGTCTCCTAGAACTACGGGTCAAGAGTGCAGAAAATTAATTAAGTAGTTGCAACTCCATCGAGTTAACTCATAGAGAGAGCACAGGCGACAGGGAACTTACTTAATCACGGCGGGTACGCGGCTGTAGGAGGGCGTCTGAGTGCCTCGCTGCTTAGCTGCTCTCACGCTGAATGCCAGGTCGGGACTGCAATAACAATGCTTCCTGGTTGCACGCGCAAGAGTGTCTTGTGTTCGCGCATGCGCGTTAGGGGAACAACGCGCCAGTAGTGTTTTGGACACGCTTGTGTACTATTTAAACTACTATGAAGGCGTTTATTCTGTTTGTAGTGCGCATGGACAGCGTTGGTTATTTTTAAGATCATCGGATCGGTTTTGTGGGAATTATTAGCGAGTAGATTTTTAAGGAGGGGCTCCTTAAAAGTAGGAGGATCGAATTTGAGGGATTTATGGTGGAAAGTGGGTTACAGATTAATATTCCAACTACTGTTTCTTCTAGCATATATAAAACAAACAATACAAATTTGCAATAAACAATATTAAACAGCATATTTTAGTTGAAGGATAACATGATAATACCGCGCTGGTAGTGATCAGATACACATGTTCCATTCGTCAAGGGAATTGAGTCCTTTCTCAATAGTTTTGCAATAGTAAATCCATTTACATTCCAGGTGATTCAGGATAGTCTGTTGATTTCCACCCCTTTCATTTGGTGCAAGTTTATCAATAACCTGCCACTTGAGGTCCTTTTCAGAGTGTCCCAATTCAAGGAAATGTTCAACAAGGGGAGCCGTTGTCACTTTGCAGGGACATTCAATGCAATAAATGACATTTTTAGAGTTACAATTGGTGAAGAAATTGAGAGTGTGCTTACAACTTTCATACTCGAATACTTTAGTGTTCTTTGTGAATTCACATGTCATGCAATTATTACATTTAAAATGTCCTAGGACTGGTGGTAGATTAAGGCTTGTTTCAATTGTATTGTTCTTCGTGGGACAAATCGCTGCTCTCACAAGATGGTCTTTAAGGTTTCAACCTCTTTTAAAAGAGAAAAGGGGGAGACCTATATTTAGCTCTAGAGGGTCTAGTACAGTCCAATGTTTATTAATTAGCTTGGATAACCTATTGCTGACTGTATTGAAAGTGGTAACACAGGTGATTTTAGATAAGGCTTTTTTGGGTTGGGGTTCAAGCAAGTGTTCCCTGTGTGTATACCGCACTCTTTTCAAAGCCCTTCTTACAAGTTTTCTCATGTAGCCTCTGGATGTTAATTTTCGGCATAGGATTTCGGCCTCTTTAAATAAATCGTTTTTATATTTACAATTCCTTCTGATCCTCACTGAGATGTTCACTAGAAGTGGTAAGGAGAAGGGTATTTAGTCAACAGAGGCCTTGAATGTGGGGGACGGTGCTGATGCTCAGGAGGCTGAAGATTCAGGCAAAGGGCATAAAGCTGGTACTGGCATTATGCAAGCCCCCCCCCCCCGGGGGGAAGATACTGGATGTGCTATAGCAATCTCCCCCGCAATGGCAACTACCCATACAACCCCTGGAGTGACAGATCATCTGGTGGCGAGCCTAATGGGGCCGGTCAGTGGGGAGCTAACCGCTAGCTGGGAAGTTTTGAACAAGGTGGGAGACGGAGTCAGCACCCAATAGCAGAGTGTCCCGGCTATGATAGTTACTATGGATCGGCAGGCTCAGCAGTTCTTGAAGCCTCTATAGGAAAAAATTGGAATATGACTGTAGGTGGAGAGACTGGAAAGTTAGGCTATTTGGATGTAGAGAGCTGTAAGAGTACTCTGGATTCAGAGAAAGAAAAAGAGAAGGTCCCCAGTGAGTGTTTCTACTCAGTATCGGAAGGGGCGGAATGGTCAAAAGAGGAAGATAAACGAAGTTCCTATAGGGGGGATACTAACGAGGAGTCTGAGAGTGACCCTGAGCATGAACTCCCGGCGACAGCAATAAAATCTGTCACCCTATTAAAAACACATGAACAGCCCCAACGAGATTTAAGCTGGGATCATTCCTCCTCGATGCCACCCCAGGGCAGCCCTTGTTTGGAAACAACCAAACTCTCATTATTGGAGGTGATTCATCAAGAAATTCTCGCGCACAGGGAGGAAACATGGCAGGATAGCCGTAAATCCCAAGCAGCAAGCAGGAAGATGCAGGGTGTGGTCAGAAAATTATCCAAAGCGTGTGTCAATGTGGGGGACATAGATTCGGACCTCGAGGAGAGGGTAGTTACAACGGAAGCGGAGGTCGTCTCGGCTACCAGTAAGGTTGAGTCTCATTGTGCCCAAGTCACCGACATCCAATGGAAGCTAGAGGACATGGAGAACAGGCTCAGGAGAAACAACCTTAGGGTCCTGGGAATATCCGAGGGAGTGGAAGGGACGGATGTTAGAGCCTATGTCATCAAGCTCTCTGAGTCAGCATTCCCGGAGCTACCTAGCTGGAATTGGTCTGGAGAAATCCAGAGGGTGCACCGCACTCCTTTCAAAATGTGCCGTAACACGAGGGAGGGGGACAAACCAAGGGCGATCTTAATCTTCCTGGGCAACTTTGTTTTGAGGCACGCCATCGCCGAAAAAGCAAGACCAGACGCAAAGAGGTCCAGTGAAGGAGTTTCATTCTTTGTCTGCCCAGACTATTGTCACACAACGGTCGAGAGGTGATGGATGTTAAGACAAATGATCAAGCCCTTTCAGGAGAAAAAAATGCAGGCTTACCTGATAAATCCAGTGCAATTGAAGATAATCAATGAAGGGCAGACACAATATTTCACATCAGAAGTAAAAGTTCAGGAATATCTGGACTCTCTAAGCAGTCAGTGAATTATTTGGTCCATCCTAAAGTACCCTATAGTATTGTAAGGTTGGTTAAGTGCGGCTAGCTGTTGGAAATTAAATGTAATAAGAGGAATCAAGTTTTTTACTGACCCTGATCCTGAAGTGAAGGAACGACATGGGAAAGATATATCGCAGGGTAGAGAGGGGACAGAAAGTCAAGCAATAGTCAGCTATATCAAAGCGGAAATACACGAACAAATGGCAAAGAAAGCAACCTCCGAATATCAAGCGCAGAGAGGTAGGCTCTACAAGAAAGATGAACAGGCGGGAAGGGCGCTGGCACTTCGTATTAGACAGGTTGCCTCTAAAAATGTTATAACCCGCGTCATAGTGTCAGGTCCCCCACTAGACCTGTCCCTAAAGCAGCGCAAAGAGACAGGAAGAATAAGGGGTTAATCTTGGCAGCAATCACACAATTGCAGAAACTACATGCGAAGCAAGGCAAGAAGCAACATGGATGCCATCGATCCCTTAAGCTTGGTAAGGTTAGCGTTCTAGCTGAATTACCAAGTTGGAATCAAGCAGGTGAAGCGCGTGTGGAACTACGCACTTCACCTGAGCCTTGGGAGTAGCAGGACGTGTATCCGAGTGCGGCGTAGTTCAGGGAAATTTTGCGTCGCGTGAAAACCAGAGTTATTGCAGTATGTACTAGAAGAACCTCCGAGAAGTAAGACTGTTCTGAATTATTACGAACTATCCGTGTTTTGAGAGAATTAATGTGCACTCGATTTTTTCAGAAGTTTTTCGACGAAGAGAACAAGACAGAATAAGAATTTTTCGAAAGCTTGATTAGCGTTCATTCTTTAGTGCTATTTAGTCTGTTTGTGTATGCTCTTAGTGACTCAGTTTCGCTGGTGGTTGCGCAGTTAAAAACGAGTGCGTACTTAGAGGAAAAGATTCTGAGACGCAAGTGCATTCGCGAAGTGAGTGTCGAGAATTCACTAGCGATATTCCAACATCATATTTTTACATGAATGGAGTTTGGTGGTTGTGAAGTTAACAGTCGTCTACTCCAGCATAAAACCACAGCTTAGGTGATATAAGGACCCCCTTTGCAACGGCTTCTTGGTAAAACATAGGTGAGAGTAGAACACAGAAGGCAATAAGAATTAGACTCATTGAAGAGAAGAGTACTTATAGAAATCAATTGTATTTGTCATTACAGCCAGGAAAGAGCCAAAAGAACAGATAATAATAGAAGAGTGGAATAGGCACACTGAATACTGGGTATGTGTATGCATAGAAATGATAATAAAGAAAGAGTAGAATTGTAAGCAGATAAATGTAAGTGTGACTTTATTTTACAGCAAGAAACTGTCAGAAGAAAGAAAACACTGAATACATAGTAACGAGGAAGAAGAATTCAGACACAGAATCCTCCTCAGAAGAAATAAGAAAATTGTGTGCATTCTCTTCTCTGTCCAATTCCCCTTTCCCCAGGAGGGCTCTGCTGGCAGCTCATTTATATCTATTGTGAGCTCTGGGGAGTTCTTCTGCGGAGTTGGGAGCTAGCGTCATTCTGCTCCTGTGTTGTGTGCCAGCTGGAAGAGCAGCTGGTTCTGACAGAGTGAAGTGCCCACGAGGTAGCGGCACCTGAACAGAATGGCGGAAGGTTTAGATTTAAAAAATTTAGGGGAAATACTGGAAGGGATACAACGAGAGTTAATCATAGTGAGAGAAGAAAATAGAGAATTAAAGAAAGACACCATAGAGTTATCACAAAAAATGGGAAGTTTAGCTTCTGGGGGGGAGTCAAATTGTTGTCTGCCGATGTAGGATTTAGAGACTTCTCCTCACCACAACCTAAGGTAAACACCCAGGTCATACATTCCTTATCACCAGTCATACCACTAGCCCCTCCAGAACGTTTCAGTGGGGATCCCCAGAAGGCGCAGGTCTTTCTGACACAATGCCAATTACACTTTATGTGTAGACCAGCCTTGTTTCCTGATGCGCAGTCTCGAGTAGCATTCATCTTGTCATATTTAAGTGGAGATGCGGCAGCCTGGTCTATGCCTCTGGTCACCAAGAACGATCCAGTGCTTTTTGATTTGGACGCATTCAAAAAAGAATTCATGAGAATATTTAATCAACGGAGAGTGTCACAAGCCACTGATAATGAACTATTGGAACTAAGGCAAGGAAACAGAGACCTAGTGGCTTATTTGGCACAATTCAATAAGTTGGTATTAGAAACAGACTGGCCAGAGAATAAAAGAGCTGCAGTGTTCTACCGGGGTCTGAAAGACGAATGAAGGATGCCCTAGCACAAGTCCCTAATCGTCCAACGGAAATATCAGCTCTAGTCGACCTAGTATTAGAAATTGAATTTCGAATCTGTGAGAGGAGAGGAAAAAAGAAGCCAGATTTTCGTCCAAATATACCTCGATTCGACCGGGTCAGGTATGACTCACAGAAGGAAGGGGATTCGAATAAAGGAGTGGAACCCATGCAAATTGGAACAGTACGTGGGCCACTATCAAAAGAAGAAAAGGAAAAAAGGCGTGCAAATAAGTTGTGCCTATATTGTGGAGGTAATGGCCATTTCGTTCGAGACTGCCCAAAGAAGCCCAAGTCAGTGTCGGCGGAAAACGCTTCACGCCACCAGTAAAGGGAGTTGGACTGGTGGTAGCAGAAGCAAAGACAACTCCAGGAGATCATGCAGTGGCTAATACTCTTCAATCGGCAGCCCCCCATTTAGTCTTGACTATGACGTTAAGTTATAGAGAAGAGAGATTGGAACAAGTGGCTGTGATGATAGATTCAGGTGCCACAGGCAATTTTTGTGATATACAATTTGCCAAGAAAATTGGTTTACAAGCCATAAGGAAGATAAAGAGTGAACCGGTGAGAGCCATAGACGGCACCAATTTTTCATCAGGCCCCATCGTGAGCCATACCGAACCAGTGTTGTTGGAGTCCATAGAAGGACATCAAGAAACTATGCAGTTTAATCTGATAGACGCTCCCCAGTTTCAGTGGATCTTGGGGCTACCCTGGCTCACGGAGCATAACCCTGCAGTTGACTGGGCGGCAAGAACAGTAACCATGGATTCTCAATATTCTAAAGAGAATTGCTTCGGAAACTGCCAGATGAAGATGGAAAAATCCTCAGCATATCATTTGAGTGAAATTGAAAAGGTAATTTGCGTGATTGATGCAGTGGAATTACCGGAAAAGTATCAAGAGTTTCAGGATGTTTTTAATGAGGCGGCGGCAAGAAAACTTCCCCCGCATAGAGAATACAATTGTAAAATTGATTTGGAAACCGGAGTCAATTTGCCATGCAGCAGGATTTACGCACTGACTGAGAAAGAAGATCAACATCTGAAAAAGTATCTAGCGGAGTATTTAGTAAGCATGGGCGAATTTTGCGAATCTCGCGTTCGCGAATTTTGCGGATTTGCGAACTCGCAATCCGCAAAATCCGCGAATCCCGCAAGTTGACGCCTCCAGAGATCAATTATACGATCACTGAAAAGGAACTACTGGCCATTAAGGATGCCTTCAAGGAGTGGATATTTACAACAAGGGGTGGTGAGGGACAGAGTCTCTGAATTAAGCAGAAAGCTCTCACCCAGTCAAGAGATCAGGGCTAGATCCAACACCGTTTTGTAGCTCACTGCACCATCCCAGTTTCAGAACCTGGCTGTATGCAAATTAGTCTGTTCCTGTCCCAGTGCATGATGGGAACAGGGCAAACCAAACTACAAAAGCCAATTCTTACACTGGGAAGGAAACAAGCTCCCGGGGACCGGTTTCTGGCATTACAGCCGTCTTCGGCCCGGTTTGCTTGAATCCTGATGGTGCAATGAGCAAGGGTCTCACATCTGAGAATACCCTTCCACGCTTAGGGTGGACAAAAATATTTACAACAAGGGGTGGTGAGGGACAGAGTCTCTGAATTAAGCAGAAAGCTCTCACCCAGTCAAGAGATCAGGGCTAGATCCAACACCGTTTTTTAGCTCACTGCACCATCCCAGTTTCAGAACCTGGCTGTATGCAAATTAGTCTGTTCCTGTCCCAGTGCATGATGGGAACAGGGCAAACCAAACTACAAAAGCCAATTCTTACACTGGGAAGGAAACAAGCTCCCGGGGACCGGTTTCTGGCATTACAGCCGTCTTCGGCCCGGTTTGCTTGAATCCTGATGGTGCAATGAGCAAGGGTCTCACATCTGAGAATACCCTTCCACGCTTAGGGTGGACAAAAATATTTACAACAAGGGGTGGTGAGGGACAGAGTCTCTGAATTAAGCAGAAAGCTCTCACCCAGTCAAGAGATCAGGGCTAGATCCAACACCGTTTTTTAGCTCACTGCACCATCCCAGTTTCAGAACCTGGCTGTATGCAAATTAGTCTGTTCCTGTCCCAGTGCATGATGGGAACAGGGCAAACCAAACTACAAAAGCCAATTCTTACACTGGGAAGGAAACAAGCTCCCGGGGACCGGTTTCTGGCATTACAGCCGTCTTCGGCCCGGTTTGCTTGAATCCTGATGGTGCAATGAGCAAGGGTCTCACATCTGAGAATACCCTTCCACGCTTAGGGTGGACAAAAATATTTACAACAAGGGGTGGTGAGGGACAGAGTCTCTGAATTAAGCAGAAAGCTCTCACCCAGTCAAGAGATCAGGGCTAGATCCAACACCGTTTTTTAGCTCACTGCACCATCCCAGTTTCAGAACCTGGCTGTATGCAAATTAGTCTGTTCCTGTCCCAGTGCATGATGGGAACAGGGCAAACCAAACTACAAAAGCCAATTCTTACACTGGGAAGGAAACAAGCTCCCGGGGACCGGTTTCTGGCATTACAGCCGTCTTCGGCCCGGTTTGCTTGAATCCTGATGGTGCAATGAGCAAGGGTCTCACATCTGAGAATACCCTTCCACGCTTAGGGTGGACAAAAATATTTACAACAAGGGGTGGTGAGGGACAGAGTCTCTGAATTAAGCAGAAAGCTCTCACCCAGTCAAGAGATCAGGGCTAGATCCAACACCGTTCAAGGAGTGGAGGCATTATTTAATGTGAGCCCGTCATGTGGTGACTGTATATACTGATCACAGGAATTTGAAATTTTTAAAATCTGCGAGAACACTAACTCCCCGACAATTGCGGTGGTCTTTATATTTGTTTGAGTACAAATTTGTGATTACGTATAGACCAGGAAATCAAAATGGAAAGGCTGATGCCTGGTCACGGTTGGAGACAGAAGGAGTAGTGGAAGAGATCCAAGATCAGCCAATTATACCACAAGAAAACATCATAAATGCTGTATTACAAGAGTAAGGGAAGATATCAAAGGAATTGAGTTCACAGAGTAATGAGGAATTCAGTGCTTGGTTAGCAGAAGATTTCAGGAGAAAGATTTGGAATGGGTTGCCGTACCATGATGGAGCCTTGTTTTTACCAACCACAGAGATGCAACAAAAGGCGTTAAAGGAATGTCATGACAGTATTCTGGCAGGGCACAAGGGCATCAATAAAACCAAAGATTTGGTTTGGAGACGATTCTGGTGGCCAGACATGATCAAGGATGCACATCGGTATGTAGCCACTTGTGAGACTTGCGCAAGAGGAAAATCAGAAAGGAAGGGTCCACAAGGGTTATTACATCCTTTACCCACTCCTCCATACCCTTGGCATACTGTGACATTAGACCTCATAGTGGAGTTACCCTCTAGTCAAGGTTATGATACAATCCTAGTATGTGTGGACGCTTTCACTAAGATGGCGCATTTTCTGCCTTTGAAAGGGGTGCCTACGACCAAGACCTTAGCGAGTGTCTTTAGTCAACATGTGGTTCGGGCACATGGTATACCAAAAGTTTTGATTTCAGATCGGGGCTTCCAGTTTTTGTCCCATTTTTGCAGAGCATTCACCAAGTATTTAAACATAGAAAACAGGTACTCCACCAGTTTCCATCCAGAGTCAGATGGGCAAACAGAAAGGGCCAATCAGGAACTAGAACAATATTTAAGGTTGTATCTGTTAGAACAGGAGGGAGATTGGCCAGAATACTTGTGGGCAGCAGAATTTGCACATAACAACACTAAGAATTCTTCCACAGGTTACACTCCTTTCTTTCTGAATGCAGGTAGACACCCACAACACTCTTTAAATTTTCAGGAAGTAGATGTTCCAGCAGTTACGGACTTGGTAGGACACCTGACACAGATTCATGAGCTAGCTACAAAAAATCTAACATTAGCAAAGGGAAATTATAAGAAGTATGCTGACCTGAAGAGAAGGAAGGAGCCAGAGATGGAAGTAGGAGACAAGGTCTGGTTAAACACCAAGAACCTTAGATTGAAAGGAATCAGAAAATTTCAACCACGATTCATAGGGCCTTACCAAATTGTCAGGAAGTTAAGCACACTAAATTATCAGCTAAAATTGCCTAAGTCCTTAGGAATACATCCAGTGTTTCATGTATCATTGTTAAAAAAAACAGAGCCAGGTCTGAGACTAGGAGAAACCCCAAAGTCAATCCAAACAGAGCAGGGAGAAGAGTTTGAGGTTCAACAAATATTAGACTCCAGAATAAAAGAGGGTAGGCTCTACTATTTGTTGCATTGGAAAGGTTATGGTCCAGAAGAGAGGTCATGGGAATTAGCTTCTGAAGTGAACGCTCCAAGATTAGTGACTGAGTTCCATAGAAGATACCCTAACAAACCACAGAAGGAAGGACGCTCCTTGAGGGAGGGTACTGTCAGGTCCCCCACTAGACCTGTCCCTAAAGCAGCGCAAAGAGACAGGAAGAATAAGGGGTTAATCTTGGCAGCAATCACACAATTGCAGAAACTACATGCGAAGCAAGGCAAGAAGCAACATGGATGCCATCGATCCCTTAAGCTTGGTAAGGTTAGCGTTCTAGCTGAATTACCAAGTTGGAATCTAGCAGGTGAAGCGCGTGTGGAACTACGCACTTCACCTGAGCCTTGGGAGTAGCAGGACGTGTATCCGAGTGCGGCGCGTAGTCCAGGGAAATTTCGCGTCACGTGAATAGCAGAGTTATTGCAGTATGTATTAGAAGAACCTCAGAGAAGTAAGACTGTTCTGAATTATTACGAACTATCCGTGTTTTGAGAGAATTAATGTGCACTCGATTTTTTCTGAAGTTTTTCGACGAAGAGAACAAGACAGAATAAGAATTTTTCGAAAGCTTGATTAGCGTTCATTCTTTAATGCTATTTAGTCTGTTTGCGCATGCTCTTAGTGACTCCGTTTCTCTGGTGGACGCAAGAGCATTCGCGAAGTGAGTGTCGAGAATTCACTAGCGATATTCCAACATCATATTTTTACATGAATGGAGTTTGGTGGTTGTGAAGTTAACAGTCGTCTACTCCAGCATAAAACCACAGCTTAGGTGATATAAGGACCCCTTTGCAACGGCTTCTTGGTAAAACATAGGTGAGAGTAGAACACAGAAGGCAATAAGAATTAGACTCATAGAAGAGAAGAGTACTTATAGAAATCAATTGTATTTGTCATTACAGCCAGGAAAGAGCCAAAAGAACAGATAATATTAGAAGAGTGGAATAGGCACACTGAATACTGGGTATGTGTATGCATAGAAATGATAATAAAGAAAGAGTAGAATTGTAAGCAGATAAATGTAAGTGTGACTTTATTTTACAACAAGAAACTGTCAGAAGAAAGAAAAGACTGAATACATAGTAACGAGGAAGAAGAATTCAGACACAGAATCCTCCTCAGAAGAAATAAGAAAATTGTGTGCATTCTCTTCTCTGTCCAATTCCCCTTTCCCCAGGAGGGCTCTGCTGGCAGCTCATTTATATCTATTTTGAGCGCTGGGGAGTTCTTCTGCGGAGTTGGGAGCTAGCGTCATTCTGCTCCTGTGTTGTGTGCCAGCGGGAAGAGCAGCTGGTTCTGACACATAGAGCAGGGCCAGGATTATGTTGAACCTCCGGAAATTCTGAATGTTTTTAAAAGGTACTATCAAACACTATATCAGGAGGAATTAACCTCAGAGATACCACCAGGAGAGCTGGGGGAGGCAGGGATTACATTGGATCAGGGGGATAGGGAAACATTGGAAAAGGATAACACTCTGGATGAATTAATGGGAGCCATACAAGACCTAGCATTAGGTAAGGCGGCGGGCCCAGATGGGATATCCTTAGAAGTATATAAAAAGGTATTAGATGAAACAGCCCCATTGCTTCTTGATTTGTTTAATGGGATAATAAACACTGGTAAAATACCTGAATCATAGAGAAATACGAACATAGTTTTGTTTCATAAGAAGGGGAAACCCAAAGAAAATCCTGGCTCCTATAGACCTATATCCCTTATAAATACGGATAATAAAATGTATGCATAAATTCTGGCTATCCGGTTGGGGAGGATCATTGGGAGTCTGATCTCTCCCTGGCAGCATGGTTTCATCTCAGGCTGTGGTACCACTGATCATATAAGATGAGCAAACAATCTGTTTGATATCCATGCTGCGGGGAAGGGGGATGGCAATGATCCTCCTCGACGCGGAGAAAGCATTCGATCATGTCAGGTGCGATTATCTGTGGGGAGTGCTAGAGGGAAGAGGGTTTGGACCAAGAATTCGGAAGGCTATCCAAGCGATGTATTCAGATCCAGTTGCTAAGACCCAAATGATGGGTGAAAGCTCAGATAAGATCTATATAACAAGAGGGACACCGCAGGAGTGCCTCTGTTCACCCATTATGTTTGCGCTCTGTATTGATCCCTAGATACAACGGATAATGGATAACTTAATAACTAAACCAGTAATCACAAAGGGCTTTAAAACCAAAATCTTGGCATATGCCGATGATTTGGCAGTTATCTCCGTAGAACCGGATGCAGCTCTCCGGGCCTTGGTTGATATCACCAAGTCATTAGGGAGGTATTCAGGTTATCGTCTAAATGAAGAGAAGACCCAAGTGCTCTGTTCCCAGAATATAGCTAAATCGGATCTGAGGTTCGGCTGTATATTTAAGGGTAACGATCAACGCTCTACCTGATCATGTCATTAGAGACAACTTCACTCCAATATTGAAACCAATGGAGGTAGATCTGAAAAGAATGGACACACTACATCTGTCAATAGTAGGGCGCGCTAACGTCCTCAAAATGACAATGTTCCCAAAGATTTTATACATGTTTCGGGCTATTCCCTACCTAATAGAAGAAAAATGTATTAAATCAATAGAAGCTATATTTATGATTTTTTTATGGCAATACGGAAAGGTCAAAAGATCCTTAAAATGTATGTCACTGCCGCAAGAAAGAGGAGGCTTGGGGATATCCAACATAAGATATTTTCACTGGACCTGCCTATTAACTCAAATGGCAGTCCTATTCGACCCTGCCGTGAATGAACCAAATACTTCCTATAGATATGACAACTCCCCTTATTATTCTAGTCATTATTCCAATGGTTTTATATTTTTTATTTTGTTTTCCAATCTAACTGATGTATTATTTATATTCTCATTACTTTTATTGTCTGTATACTGTTGTATACCATGATGTTGGGAACAACAGGGTATTCTGACAGTGGGGGACATCATGGTCAGGAAAGAGATTAGACCCTTAGAAGATTTTCAACAGAGATATCCTTTGCTAGACAATCAAGACTTTAAGTATGCTCAAGTTTTCCACACAATAAAATCTAAGAGGCCACGTATCATTCTTGGCAAAATATGTAGTATATTGGATTATCTGATGGGACCAGGGCGCAGAGTAAAAGGCATATATAGAACATTAATGGAGGAAATTCAGGATGATATGGATAAAAACACGGCCTCACTGGTCACAAAATTGGAAGACCCTGATGTAGACCCGGATAGAGCACTACAGCTGGATAAAAGATCCTTACAATCCTCAAACCTAAAAGCGCAACATTTTAAAACGCTTTTTAATCTATATTATACACCCTCTAAGCTATTTGAATGGGGGAAGTGGGAGGATAACAGATGTCATAGGTGCTTGGAGGGACCAGCGGATCTTATACACATTTTTAAACAGTGTGAAAAAAGAATGATTAAAAGTGAGATTGAGGTATTTTGGGAGGGGCTGCTGGATATTAAGATAAGTCTATCCCCAACACTGATGATTCTAGGCTGCGAAAGCATGCTGGCCTTAAAAGCTGAGACGGAGGCCCTGGTTTTTATCTCAGTAGCAGTACTCCGTATTCTCCGTATTCTCATCTCAGCCGCCTGGAAAGATACAGTAGCACCATCTTTCCAGATGTGGCTGACCAGTCTTCTACGCATACATAATTTAGAGGCTGCCCTATATGAGCTTAAGGGAAGAAAAGCACGTGAGATGGGTCTAAAGATCTGGAAACCCAAGGATAAATGGAGGGCCACTAGGCTGCATTAGTAATCAGTATAATGCTGTACTGTATAATGATGTATATAACGTTTTTTTTTATATATACAAATATTTTTTGATCACTGTATAATCAGTATTTGTATTTGTATGCTTATGTATATATGATGTTTCTCTCTTTTAAGGCCTCAATCAATTATGAGGATCTATTTTTTAATGTCGGATGATATTTTTTCTATTTGTATAATGAAGTTAATCTTTTAAATTGTGTCAATCAATTCTCAATAAAAAAAGTAAATATTTAACAAGTTTTTCTTTTCTTTTTTTTGCCAGAAACCTTCGCGGGAGTTTACTCAACAACTTCCCAAAGTTTCAGGAGCGGTCGGATGAATGGTGTAGTAATGCATAAAGGACAAACAGACATACTTTCGTTTTTATATATATAGATATAAGCTATACATGTATTTTCCAATAAGAACTGCTGTCTGTTTGATAATCTTTCTAAAAGTGGCATTTCTAAAGTAGCAAAGTTAAATCCAATTTTTCCAGCAAAGAGGATATCTTGTTACTATTCCAATGATATTAAACATGACAGAGCTACTCCTTCCCAATCGGAATTACAGCTTAAAAGTGTAATATTTAATTATCAATGATAACCTATGAGAGGGGTTGGCCCCTCAGTAGTGAAAAACAAATGTAGGTGTTTTTTACTATAAGGACATGTAAAACTTAAAAGTACATGTCCTTCACGTTTACTTACACAGCACCCTGACCTATTGGATAACTAGGGCCTACCTTTGGGGGGATTTATACGCAACAAAAGGGCAACTTATGGCTGGGCAAGGGGTTTTAAATGCCAAGTCGAAATAGTAGTGTAAAGTGAACACACAGAGTCCTCCGTAGCAGGCTTGAGACATGTTTAAAGGGCTACGTGTGGAAGTTGTACAGTCAGTGCTGCAGGCCCATTAGTAGCATTTAATTTACTGGCCCTGGGCACAGGTAGTGCACTTTACAAGGGGCTTACAGATACATTAAATATACCAATATAGATTAATCAACAAAAACATGTTTAGAGGAGTGATACCATGCACTTTAGCACTGGTTAGCAGTGGTTAAAAGCCCAGAGACCTAAAGCTAACACTAACAAGGTCAGAAAAAGAGGATTAGAAAGGCAAAACGTTTGGGGTGACCCTTTAGAGAGCCCCATTTACCAACAGGCCTCTTGGTCTTTTGCTTATAATCCCAATCTTGGTTTATAAAATTGTGCCAGATTAAACAAAATGGCTGCTGCGCCTGTGTGCAGTCACACGAAGACAGTAGCACGCCACCTGCTCATTCTCTCTACAGCTTAGCGGCTCACTTACCTGTTCTCCACATCCCCAGAACACTGGTAGTGCACAGTGATTTGTGTTGCCTTAATCGGAGATAGGCATTTTGTATCTCCAAATGTCACAGTGTAGTCTTTCAAAACTTAGTGAATAACATTTTTTTTTTTATTATTATTTATTTCTTTATTTCGGCCAGTTTGGCCATAAAAGACACATATATATAAAAAAGACACATATATATAAAAAAAACAGAGAGTCATAGTAGCATACATACAACAACACTTTAAAACAGTAAGTTTAAAAATGTAGTACAAGAATTACTTTTCACCTCCTCAATTTAAAACACATTTCATTTTGGCAACAGATTTTTATCGGCATATACAGAAGTTCTACTCAGAGTATCTGACCAAGTTTCCTGCGAGTAATATACACAGAGTAAAGGAACCTGCTTATGCTAAATGCAATAAACTGAGTTGTATTGCTTTTTATAATCCTATATGCTGTAGAACAGGATCTAGTTACTAGGAGAGTGCACATGGGTTTTAGCCATTTCTTTCGAGCCTTCAAGTAGGCACTACATATAAACAACATGTGAACCTCATTCTCCTTGCAGGGGTTTAAACACATAGAACAACACCCGCTTTTGTCATTCGGGCCTCCCAGTCTTTTCTGTGTCCAACGTTCTGTATTATAGCTCAACATAAGGATCCCATATCTAAACTTCAGATAAAGGGACTTTGCAATAGGTGGCTCTATTTCATCCAAGAAGGATTCGAAGCGGGGTTCGTCCTTAAAGGATAAAAAATCTTGAATTAGAGATCCAACTCTGCTTTCATGTACGAGCCTGTCACTCATGTAAGACCGAAAGGCTCGTTTTACTATGGATTTAGAAAAAGCCGGTAAATTGTCAGGATTCTCCCACATTGAGTACAGGCCCAGAAGCGTGAACCATTTTTTAATATGCACAAGCCACTGAATAGAGTTAAAAGAATCAAGGATCAACAATTCTTGAAGGCCATTTCTGTATTCGAGCAGTTCTGGGGTAGACCACAACCTAACCCAAAACATTAATGGTCTTATAATGGCAAAGTAATCTGTTCTTTTAAAATTCAAATCAAGCTGGAGGGGTATTAAAGGTGTACTATTCGGGACCCTTGCAATAGCTCTCATGAATTTATTGTCCAAACCCTGAAAGCTATCTCTGGCCCAAGGTCCCCATACCTCTGCTCCGTACAACACAGCAGATTGAATTTTAAATTTAAAAAGCTCTAAGACAGGGGTTACACTCTTGCTTGTGCTAGCGTTTAGTCTACATATAATTGGTTTGACGTTGTGGGCATATGATACCTTACTTTTCTCAATTTGGGCCTTCCAACTTAGTTTGGAATCAAGTGTAACGCCCAGATAGGAAAAGTTTTCCACTGTTCCTAATTTCTGGCCATTCAAAGTCAAAAACCCTCTGTCCGGTTTGCTGGGGTTTAGTGCCATACATTTCGTTTTATCAGCATTTATTTCCAGGCCCTTGGTCATGCAATAACAGCTAAAGGAGTTTAAGAGTGCCTGGAGTCCTTTCTTGGTCTGGGATATGAGAATGGTATCATCCGCAAAGAGCAACGCAGGCACCCTCTCTCCGTTAAGCTGCAGGGAGTCATTAGTACAACCATTTAAATGAATGGGAGCATCATTAACAAACAAGGAAAACAAGGTAGGGGCCAAGACACACCCTTGGCGAACCCCACGTTAAATGGGGATGTTACGCGTCAGTTTGCCATTTGGACCCCACCTGATGTTTGCATAATTTCCAGCATGCAACTCAACTATTTGGGCCAAAAGACACCCTGGCAAGCCTACTTCACTTAAGGTCCTCCAGAGCAAGTTGCGAGGGACAAGGTCAAATGCGGCTCTCAGATCTACGAAAGCTACATACAAATGACCTTTCCTGATATGCACGTACTTCCAGATCAAACAACAGAATCTGAATATTTGATCTATGGTACTAGTCTTGCTCCTAAAGCCAGCTTGAAATTTGGAGATTATTTTTGAGTCCTCCAGCCAATCATTAATCCGAAATAGTAAGTGTTTGGCATAGAGTTTTTGCAGGATATCCATTAGACTAATTGGTCTATAGTGTGAGGGTACCAATCTATTCCCCTTTTTAAAGATTAGCACAACTTCCGCTGCACGCCAACTATCTGGAAAGCGACAACTTGTAGACAGAACATTAAACAAACGATTTACATAAGGAGCCCATACTTCAATGTCATGTTTATATAGATCCCCCGGTATTTTATCAGGGCCTGGTGCTTTGCAGTTTTTAGTTCATTAATCCCCCTTATTGTTTCCTCCAGTGTGAAGTCAAGGGGTTCGATAGGAGGAGGGGACCCTGGTATCTTGTTGTCATCACCATCATATTGTTTATAAAGGGATGTGAAGTGGGTCACCCATGTCATTTCATCCAAAACGTGTCTTTTACAGCTCTGCCTGCATGCCCCTCGTTTGCCACCAGCCTCCAAAAGCCAACATTGTCATTAGTTTTTGCAGCAACTAGCATTTCTGACCAGATCGACTCTTCCCATAGTTTTTTTGATGTTTTTTGGGCACACTTATATACCTCCCTTGCAAGTTTGACTCCTTCCTTTGATTTGCTTTTAATAGCAAGCAGGAGATTTCTCTTGGCCAGCCTGCATGAATGATCGTACCATAGTTTTCCGTGGCTTCCCACTCTTATATTTTGTTGCTTTTTCCTTGGCATTTTTGACAAGCAAGTTTTTAGTTCACTGAAGAAAACATTGTGCAGTTCAATAAAGTGATCAAAGTGGACTGGTAGAAAAGATTGACCAGCTATAGGTCCGAACATTTCCCCAAAGAGAGAGTACACCAATGCTAGGGCCTTGCCATCAGACAAAATATAGGGCCATTTTACTGCACGTCTATTATTATTTATGTGTACATCCTCACATATTTTGCCATTGGTGGTCTCAGATGATGGAATAGCTAGGTTGGCAGTAATATCACTAAACATTTGCACATCAATGTAAAGTTCTAAAGGGTAGTGATCACTTTCCTCCCTACTTGCCACTTTTAAATCTATCAAATAATGCCAAAGGCTAAGGGAAACAAGTATGAAATCTAGATTACTATTGGATTTCGCAAAAGTAGGATGTTTTGACAAATCCGAAGGGAGGCGGCCGTTACATGCTCTAAGACCATGATCTGCAGTTAGCCTTAGCAATTGAACGGCCAAAGTGGAGCACTCATCGGAGTTTGAGGTTTCAAGCTGGGGAATTTTGTACACCTGGTCCTCGTCCTCAAAAACGTCATTAATACCAGAAACCGGTTCAAAATTACAGTTTAGGTCGCCTCCCAGAATTACCGGAGTATCTCCAACCACCTTATTCAAAAAGAGATCCAGTGTTTCCAGAGTAGGTGAGACCTTGGAATGGGCAAGTGGTCTATTATAGACGTTGACAATGTAACATTCATTTCCATTTAAGGGTACAATTTTTAAGGCCAGAATATCGGGTGTTCCTGTATCTATAATTTCAACCCTCATAACCAAGGTGATTTTAAGCCATATTATCAACCCCCCTGACGGTCTCCCCCTATCAGACTGAACTGCCTCAGTGCCATAGGTTTTGTATCCGACTCTATGCGGAACATCTATAGCCCATGTTTCTTGCAATAAACAAAGGTCACTAGTATCAACATAATCAGCCCATTCAGGATCCTTAAGATTTTTACCAACACCAGCAATGTTCCAGGACAAAATGAGCAAACGTAGGGTTAATCTATTACTGAGACGGGTTTGGTCATCAAAAGCCGGCATAAATACCGGCTGGTGATGTACACTACCTAACTGTATATTGGCAGTTTGATTCTCTGTCTCAATGACCACATCTCTTACTATAGTATTGGTTCCCCCATCTAAACAACCCACATCCAGATCGTGACATACATTATCAGCTGCTAGAGACCTTTCCTTTTTCTGGAGGTGATGAGACTTGTTACCAAGTGTACAGTAAGTGTCATATAACTTGGGAATACAATCTGGCATAGTCCCAAGTCAATCGACGGCATCTAGACAACTGTACCTGTTGAAGGTGGGAATACCAGACCACATATTTCGATCTGCCTGTCTAGCCAAGTTGGGTACATAGCCGTGATACTGTTTGACAGTGTTCCAATTAGACCCATATTGTATAGGCCTAGGTGGGGGGTAAAAAAACGATAGGGGCCTAGCTTCAATGGGTGGTGTATCACCATATGATTTCCATTTACAAATCTGTTCAGCACTATGGGGTTCCTCAAAAGAAATGACTATACAGTCACCCATAATTGATTTAGCCATGGGTCCTACCCACGGCACCCTACGAACCATAAGGATTTTACTTTTCATGTGGTTCGGAATGGGTTTGTTCGAATTTAACCAATAGATCACTTTATTTTTTAAAGATTGAAAGTCCTCCTCATATTGGTTTTCTAATTCAGGTACCCCTGTGAGAACAATTACAAATGGGCTTGCGTCAGGTGGCAAATCTATATACCCTCCTTTGAAGTTGTTAAAAGAGTGGCCAGATTGGTAGTTTGGCTTGTTAGAAACATTGACAAAAGATCTATCAGTCAAGGGTTTATTACTGGCAAGGGTAGTATGAGGATTAGCAGGTGGATTAGATGTGGATTTCTGTGGAACGGGGGTGTTGGGGATAGGAGAATGGGTAGCAGCAACATTTGGCAGTTGGGGCGTTTTGCTTTGAACATGACCCTTCAGCAAACGTTTATTAGAGGTATTTGCAGATGACGAGGTCGAGGGTATTGGATTTGGTATGGCTGGTGTTTTTGTTATCGATTTTATATTTGTGCTTTTTACTATTCCCTCTTTTTGCTGCTGTATGCTAGTTGGATTTTTATTCAGAGGTATCACAGGAGCAGTAGCTGGTACTTGCATAGACACTATGGGTACATCAGTGCAATTAAGACTTAAGCTAGATAGTGTAATAACACTTTTTTCTACCTCAAGCAACTGATTCTCAATGCCAGTTAACCTGACTTCTAATGGCCTGAGTAGTTTCTTAAGCGTCTCCCATACCAGTTTTAAAAACTCTTCCCTTCCCCCTTCCTGTTCTACCATGTTCAAAGAATTTCTCTGGCCCTCATTGTCAGAGTGGTCAGCCATTATGACCGAGTTTTGCTCATCTGTGCTATCATTGACACTTTGGACATTTGGAGGCGCTTGGTCAGACATATTATTGGCAATCGTTACATTGGGTGTTTGCGGGGCCCCCCCTATGATATTTTGACTAAAAGCTACCTTCGCCTTTTTCCTAGCATATGCAGATATATGTTTCTTTTTTCTCTTATGTTTTAGTGATGTCTTAACAGGCACCTGACTTTTGTTTGGGTCTGTTTCCACCAATAGCTTTGGCTTCTCACCATTTTTAATACCCTCGATATTCCCTATCAGTGGATCCGAAGATGGAAGACTTTCAGATACAGCACTGACAGAGGGGCCCCGGGGGAACAAAGTCTTGATTAATATAGGGAGTTGTTTCCTCAGCAGTAGAGTGAACCTCGACCAAGGTGATAATTGGTGTGGGGCCAGTAGTGCGCTCAGGAGTTTTTGAGGAGGCAATACTACCTAGGGAGGATTTTTTCCTTAGTGCTAGTTCGGTGGAGAGCCTCCGTGCAGACTCCAGCTCCAAGGATACTCTGTGCTGGAGTTTAGTGATCTCATTATCAATTGAAAGGCTTGTCCTTGTGATAAAATCGTCCAGGGTACCTGTAGCCTTTTTAGCGGATTTGGTAGACTTGCTCCTAGTTTCACGGACAGACATTATTTAGATTATAGGTGGTCTAAAGTTAAAACAGAAGCACAACTAAATAACTCACATGAAAAACCAAGAGGGATGGCCCGGTCCGGTCTTAATCGGTCTATAACGGCCTAAAACGGCCCTGTCTTTGCCCAGTCTTAGCCCCGGCCTTTGCCCCGCGCGCGTCCCGCGTGCGCGTTACTGACACTGATTATCAGAGAGAAGGACAGGTGAAGGGGGCGGGAAGAGGACCAGCTGCGGCCGATCAGCGCCGCTGAGCACGCTGGTCCTCGCAGTCCCGCCTCTGGCCTTGATGTCAAGCTGGAAGGCGCGATGGTGCTCCAATGCACGTGCGAGACCCAAGGACTGGATCCCCACAAAAGTCTCTAGGCTGCGAGCGGCTCCCGCGAAGCGGGGGCCGCGAGGCATGGCGAAGTGGCCGGAAAACGGACAGGCAAACGGGAACAGCACTCCCGGCAAGGTCAATGAAGGAACCCAAGCAGCTCTCACTCCGTGGTGATTTTAACGGGTGAAGGGGGCGGGAAGAGGACCAGCTGCGGCCGATCAGCGCCACTGAGCACGCTGGTCCTCGCAGTCCCGCCTCTGGCCTTGATGTCAAGCTGGAAGGCGCGTTGGTGCTCCAATGCACGTGCGAGACCCAAGGACTGGATCCCCACAAAAGTCTCTAGCCTGCGAGCGGCTCCCGCAAAGCGGGGGCCGCGAGGCGTGGCGAAGTGGCCGGAAAACGGACAGGCAAACGGGAACAGCACTCCCGGCAAGGTCAATGGTCTCGCACGTGCATTGGAGCACCAACGCGCCTTCCAGCTTGACATCAAGGCCAGAGGCGGGACTGCGAGGACCAGCGTGCTCAGCGGCGCTGATCGGCCGCAGCTGGTCCTCTTCCCGCCCCCTTTACCCGTTAAATTCACCGCGGAGTGAGAGCTGCTTGGGTTCCTTCATTGACCATTGAGTGCTGTTCCTGTTTGCCTGTCCGTTTTCCGGCCACTTCGCGGGTGCCGCTCGCAGGCTAGAGACTTTTGTGGGGATCCAGTCCTCTCACTCCGCGGTGATTTTAACATTTAATATTGACAAAATAGAAATATTTGTGATTGATTTGCAGATCAGTCTGAAGACAGTTTATAATGACTCTTTCCACAATGTGAAGGTGGTGGACTTTTTAATTTTAATAATCTACTTGTACAAGTCATAAAATGCTAGCAAACTGCATACCCTGTCAAAAAAAATGATTTGACCCACCAACTGTATAGAGCAGTTATATTGTCCAGAACAGCAACATTTTCCCATTCTGTGGATTTGATATATTATGCATATATGGGTAAGGTAGGTTTAAGTCAATTTCTTCAGAATTGAGCATGATGATATTTTGATTGGTGAGAAGGTTTATATAATTATAATGGATGCACCATTGAAGAAGCAACATATAAAGTTGTATTGCACATGTTGGCGCCAAGAGTTGTGTCCAAAGTATTTTGTTGTGGTAGGAAGATGTGTGAGTATAGCTCAGTCTGCAGCTCAAACTGTATGTGCATTTGAGGTGGCAAAAACTTAGCGAACTGGGTGATGTTGAGCCATGTAATATGAAATATGATGCCAGAAGTTGAGTTTAATATTACAATCTCCACCTGGCTATAATGACTCTAGTATATTTACAACAAGGGGTGGTGAGGGACAGAGTCTCTGAATTAAGCAGAAAGCTCTCACCCAGTCAAGAGATCAGGGCTAGATCCAACACCGTTTTTTAGCTCACTGCACCATCCCAGTTTCAGAACCTGGCTGTATGCAAATTAGTCTGTTTCTGTCCCAGTGCATGATGGGAACAGGGCAAACCAAACTACAAAAGCCAATTCTTACACTGGGAAGGAAACAAGCTCCCGGGGACCGGTTTCTGGCATTACAGCCGTCTTCGGCCCGGTTTGCTTGAATCCTGATGGTGCAATGAGCAAGGGTCTCACATCTGAGAATACCCTTCCACGCTTAGGGTGGACAAAAATATTTACAACAAGGGGTGGTGAGGGACAGAGTCTCTGAATTAAGCAGAAAGCTCTCACCCAGTCAAGAGATCAGGGCTAGATCCAACACCGTTTTTTAGCTCACTGCACCATCCCAGTTTCAGAACCTGGCTGTATGCAAATTAGTCTGTTCCTGTCCCAGTGCATGATGGGAACAGGGCAAACCAAACTACAAAAGCCAATTCTTACACTGGGAAGGAAACAAGCTCCCGGGGACCGGTTTCTGGCATTACAGCCGTCTTCGGCCCGGTTTGCTTGAATCCTGATGGTGCAATGAGCAAGGGTCTCACATCTGAGAATACCCTTCCACGCTTAGGGTGGACAAAAATATTTACAACAAGGGGTGGTGAGGGACAGAGTCTCTGAATTAAGCAGAACGCTCTCACCCAGTCAAGAGATCAGGGCTAGATCCAACACCGTTTTTTAGCTCACTGCACCATCCCAGTTTCAGAACCTGGCTGTATGCAAATTAGTCTGTTCCTGTCCCAGTGCATGATGGGAACAGGGCAAACCAAACTACAAAAGCCAATTCTTACACTGGGAAGGAAACAAGCTCCCGGGGACCGGTTTCTGGCATTACAGCCGTCTTCGGCCCGGTTTGCTTGAATCCTGATGGTGCAATGAGCAAGGGTCTCACATCTGAGAATACCCTTCCACGCTTAGGGTGGACAAAAATATTTACAACAAGGGGTGGTGAGGGACAGAGTCTCTGAATTAAGCAGAAAGCTCTCACCCAGTCAAGAGATCAGGGCTAGATCCAACACCGTTTTTTAGCTCACTGCACCATCCCAGTTTCAGAACCTGGCTGTATGCAAATTAGTCTGTTCCTGTCCCAGTGCATGATGGGAACAGGGCAAACCAAACTACAAAAGCCAATTCTTACACTGGGAAGGAAACAAGCTCCCGGGGACCGGTTTCTGGCATTACAGCCGTCTTCGGCCCGGTTTGCTTGAATCCTGATGGTGCAATGAGCAAGGGTCTCACATCTGAGAATACCCTTCCACGCTTAGGGTGGACAAAAATATTTACAACAAGGGGTGGTGAGGGACAGAGTCTCTGAATTAAGCAGAAAGCTCTCACCCAGTCAAGAGATCAGGGCTAGATCCAACACCGTTTTTTAGCTCACTGCACCATCCCAGTTTCAGAACCTGGCTGTATGCAAATTAGTCTGTTCCTGTCCCAGTGCATGATGGGAACAGGGCAAACCAAACTACAAAAGCCAATTCTTACACTGGGAAGGAAACAAGCTCCCGGGGACCGGTTTCTGGCATTACAGCCGTCTTCGGCCCGGTTTGCTTGAATCCTGATGGTGCAATGAGCAAGGGTCTCACATCTGAGAATACCCTTCCACGCTTAGGGTGGACAAAAATATTTACAACAAGGGGTGGTGAGGGACAGAGTCTCTGAATTAAGCAGAAAGCTTGATAAATAACGGTGATGGATCAAGCCCTGATCTTTGGACTGGGTAAGAGTGGTCTGTTTAACTCAGACACTCTGTTCATCACCACCCCCTTTTCTAAATCGTTTTTGGCCACTATAGGTGTGGCAGGGTATACTCAGACATGAGTCCCTTTCTCACTGCTCCATCAGGATTCAAGCAAGCCGGGCCGAAGAAGGCTGAAATGCCAGAAACCGGTCCCCGGTAGCTTGTCTCCTTTCTGGTGAAGAATTGGCTTGGTAGTTTAGTCTGCCCTGTTCCCATGATGCACTGGGCCAGGGACAGACTGATTTGCATATAGCCAGGTTCTGAGCTGGGATGGGGCAGTGAGATAAATAACGGTGATGGATCAAGCCCTGATCTTTGGACTGGGTAAGAGTGGTCTGTTTAACTCAGACACTCTGTTCATCACCACCCCCTTTTCTAAATCGTTTTTGGCCACTATAGGTGTGGCAGGGTATACTCAGACATGAGTCCCTTTCTCACTGCTCCATCAGGATTCAAGCAAGCCGGGCCGAAGAAGGCTGAAATGCCAGAAACCGGTCCCCGGTAGCTTGTCTCCTTTCTGGTGAAGAATTGGCTTGGTAGTTTAGTCTGCCCTGTTCCCATGATGCACTGGGCCAGGGACAGACTGATTTGCATATAGCCAGGTTCTGAGCAGGGATGGGGCAGTGAGATAAATAACGGTGATGGATCAAGCCCTGATCTTTGGACTGGGTAAGAGTGGTCTGTTTAACTCAGACACTCTGTTCATCACCACCCCCTTTTCTAAATCGTTTTTGGCCACTATAGGTGTGGCAGGGTATACTCAGACATGAGTCCCTTTCTCACTGCTCCATCAGGATTCAAGCAAGCCGGGCCGAAGAAGGCTGAAATGCCAGAAACCGGTCCCCGGTAGCTTGTCTCCTTTCTGGTGAAGAATTGGCTTGGTAGTTTAGTCTGCCCTGTTCCCATGATGCACTGGGCCAGGGACAGACTGATTTGCATATAGCCAGGTTCTGAGCTGGGATGGGGCAGTGAGATAAATAACGGTGATGGATCAAGCCCTGATCTTTGGACTGGGTAAGAGTGGTCTGTTTAACTCAGACACTCTGTTCATCACCACCCCCTTTTCTAAATTGTTTTTGGCCACTATAGGTGTGGCAGGGTATACTCAGACATGAGTCCCTTTCTCACTGCTCCATCAGGATTCAAGCAAGCCGGGCCGAAGAAGGCTGAAATGCCAGAAACCGGTCCCCGGTAGCTTGTCTCCTTTCTGGTGAAGAATTGGCTTGGTAGTTTAGTCTGCCCTGTTCCCATGATGCACTGGGCCAGGGACAGACTGATTTGCATATAGCCAGGTTCTGAGCTGGGATGGGGCAGTGAGATAAATAACGGTGATGGATCAAGCCCTGATCTTTGGACTGGGTAAGAGTGGTCTGTTTAACTCAGACACTCTGTTCATCACCACCCCCTTTTCTAAATCGTTTTTGGCCACTATAGGTGTGGCAGGGTATACTCAGACATGAGTCCCTTTCTCACTGCTCCATCAGGATTCAAGCAAGCCGGGCCGAAGAAGGCTGAAATGCCAGAAACCGGTCCCCGGTAGCTTGTCTCCTTTCTGGTGAAGAATTGGCTTGGTAGTTTAGTCTGCCCTGTTCCCATGATGCACTGGGCCAGGGACAGACTGATTTGCATATAGCCAGGTTCTGAGCTGGGATGGGGCAGTGAGATAAATAACGGTGATGGATCAAGCCCTGATCTTTGGACTGGGTAAGAGTGGTCTGTTTAACTCAGACACTCTGTTCATCACCATCCCCTTTTCTAAATCGTTTTTGGCCACTATAGGTGTGGCAGGGTATACTCAGACATGAGTCCCTTTCTCACTGCTCCATCAGGATTCAAGCAAGCCGGGCCGAAGAAGGCTGAAATGCCAGAAACCGGTCCCCGGTAGCTTGTCTCCTTTCTGGTGAAGAATTGGCTTGGTAGTTTAGTCTGCCCTGTTCCCATGATGCACTGGGCCAGGGACAGACTGATTTGCATATAGCCAGGTTCTGAGCTGGGATGGGGCAGTGAGATAAATAACGGTGATGGATCAAGCCCTGATCTTTGGACTGGGTAAGAGTGGTCTGTTTAACTCAGACACTCTGTTCATCACCACCCCCTTTTCTAAATCGTTTTTGGCCACTATAGGTGTGGCAGGGTATACTCAGACATGAGTCCCTTTCTCACTGCTCCATCAGGATTCAAGCAAGCCGGGCCGAAGAAGGCTGAAATGCCAGAAACCGGTCCCCGGTAGCTTGTCTCCTTTCTGGTGAAGAATTGGCTTGGTAGTTTAGTCTGCCCTGTTCCCATGATGCACTGGGCCAGGGACAGACTGATTTGCATATAGCCAGGTTCTGAGCTGGGATGGGGCAGTGAGATAAATAACGGTGATGGATCAAGCCCTGATCTTTGGACTGGGTAAGAGTGGTCTGTTTAACTCAGACACTCTGTTCATCACCACCCCCTTTTCTAAATTGTTTTTGGCCACTATAGGTGTGGCAGGGTATACTCAGACATGAGTCCCTTTCTCACTGCTCCATCAGGATTCAAGCAAGCCGGGCCGAAGAAGGCTGAAATGCCAGAAACCGGTCCCCGGTAGCTTGTCTCCTTTCTGGTGAAGAATTGGCTTGGTAGTTTAGTCTGCCCTGTTCCCATGATGCACTGGGCCAGGGACAGACTGATTTGCATATAGCCAGGTTCTGAGCTGGGATGGGGCAGTGAGATAAATAACGGTGATGGATCAAGCCCTGATCTTTGGACTGGGTAAGAGTGGTCTGTTTAACTCAGACACTCTGTTCATCACCACCCCCTTTTCTAAATCGTTTTTGGCCACTATAGGTGTGGCAGGGTATACTCAGACATGAGTCCCTTTCTCACTGCTCCATCAGGATTCAAGCAAGCCGGGCCGAAGAAGGCTGAAATGCCAGAAACCGGTCCCCGGTAGCTTGTCTCCTTTCTGGTGAAGAATTGGCTTGGTAGTTTAGTCTGCCCTGTTCCCATGATGCACTGGGCCAGGGACAGGCTGATTTGCATATAGCCAGGTTCTGAGCTGGGATGGGGCAGTGAGATAAATAACGGTGATGGATCAAGCCCTGATCTTTGGACTGGGTAAGAGTGGTCTGTTTAACTCAGACACTCTGTTCATCACCACCCCCTTTTCTAAATCGTTTTTGGCCACTATAGGTGTGGCAGGGTATACTCAGACATGAGTCCCTTTCTCACTGCTCCATCAGGATTCAAGCAAGCCGGGCCGAAGAAGGCTGAAATGCCAGAAACCGGTCCCCGGTAGCTTGTCTCCTTTCTGGTGAAGAATTGGCTTGGTAGTTTAGTCTGCCCTGTTCCCATGATGCACTGGGCCAGGGACAGACTGATTTGCATATAGCCAGGTTCTGAGCTGGGATGGGGCAGTGAGATAAATAACGGTGATGGATCAAGCCCTGATCTTTGGACTGGGTAAGAGTGGTCTGTTTAACTCAGACACTCTGTTCATCACCACCCCCTTTTCTAAATCGTTTTTGGCCACTATAGGTGTGGCAGGGTATACTCAGACATGAGTCCCTTTCTCACTGCTCCATCAGGATTCAAGCAAGCCGGGCCGAAGAAGGCTGAAATGCCAGAAACCGGTCCCCGGTAGCTTGTCTCCTTTCTGGTGAAGAATTGGCTTGGTAGTTTAGTCTGCCCTGTTCCCATGATGCACTGGGCCAGGGACAGACTGATTTGCATATAGCCAGGTTCTGAGCTGGGATGGGGCAGTGAGATAAATAACGGTGATGGATCAAGCCCTGATCTTTGGACTGGGTAAGAGTGGTCTGTTTAACTCAGACACTTTGTTCATCACCACTCCCTTTTCTAAATCGTTTTTGGCCACTATAGGTGTGGCAGGGTATACTCAGACATGAGTCCCTTTCTCACTGCTCCATCAGGATTCAAGCAAGCCGGGCCGAAGAAGGCTGAAATGCCAGAAACCGGTCCCCGGTAGCTTGTCTCCTTTCTGGTGAAGAATTGGCTTGGTAGTTTAGTCTGCCCTGTTCCCATGATGCACTGGGCCAGGGACAGACTGATTTGCATATAGCCAGGTTCTGAGCTGGGATGGGGCAGTGAGATAAATAACGGTGATGGATCAAGCCCTGATCTTTGGACTGGGTAAGAGTGGTCTGTTTAACTCAGACACTCTGTTCATCACCACCCCCTTTTCTAAATCGTTTTTGGCCACTATAGGTGTGGCAGGGTATACTCAGACATGAGTCCCTTTCTCACTGCTCCATCAGGATTCAAGCAAGCCGGGCCGAAGAAGGCTGAAATGCCAGAAACCGGTCCCCGGTAGCTTGTCTCCTTTCTGGTGAAGAATTGGCTTGGTAGTTTAGTCTGCCCTGTTCCCATGATGCACTGGGCCAGGGACAGACTGATTTGCATATAGCCAGGTTCTGAGCTGGGATGGGGCAGTGAGATAAATAACGGTGATGGATCAAGCCCTGATCTTTGGACTGGGTAAGAGTGGTCTGTTTAACTCAGACACTCTGTTCATCACCACCCCCTTTTCTAAATCGTTTTTGGCCACTATAGGTGTGGCAGGGTATACTCAGACATGAGTCCCTTTCTCACTGCTCCATCAGGATTCAAGCAAGCCGGTCCGAAGAAGGCTGAAATGCCAGAAACCGGTCCCCGGTAGCTTGTCTCCTTTCTGGTGAAGAATTGGCTTGGTAGTTTAGTCTGCCCTGTTCCCATGATGCACTGGGCCAGGGACAGACTGATTTGCATATAGCCAGGTTCTGAGCTGGGATGGGGCAGTGAGATAAATAACGGTGATGGATCAAGCCCTGATCTTTGGACTGGGTAAGAGTGGTCTGTTTAACTCAGACACTCTGTTCATCACCACCCCCTTTTCTAAATTGTTTTTGGCCACTATAGGTGTGGCAGGGTATACTCAGACATGAGTCCCTTTCTCACTGCTCCATCAGGATTCAAGCAAGCCGGGCCGAAGAAGGCTGAAATGCCAGAAACCGGTCCCCGGTAGCTTGTCTCCTTTCTGGTGAAGAATTGGCTTGGTAGTTTAGTCTGCCCTGTTCCCATGATGCACTGGGCCAGGGACAGACTGATTTGCATATAGCCAGGTTCTGAGCTGGGATGGGGCAGTGAGATAAATAACGGTGATGGATCAAGCCCTGATCTTTGGACTGGGTAAGAGTGGTCTGTTTAACTCAGACACTCTGTTCATCACCACCCCCTTTTCTAAATCGTTTTTGGCCACTATAGGTGTGGCAGGGTATACTCAGACATGAGTCCCTTTCTCACTGCTCCATCAGGATTCAAGCAAGCCGGGCCGAAGAAGGCTGAAATGCCAGAAACCGGTCCCCGGTAGCTTGTCTCCTTTCTGGTGAAGAATTGGCTTGGTAGTTTAGTCTGCCCTGTTCCCATGATGCACTGGGCCAGGGACAGACTGATTTGCATATAGCCAGGTTCTGAGCTGGGATGGGGCAGTGAGATAAATAACGGTGATGGATCAAGCCCTGATCTTTGGACTGGGTAAGAGTGGTCTGTTTAACTCAGACACTCTGTTCATCACCACCCCCTTTTCTAAATCGTTTTTGGCCACTATAGGTGTGGCAGGGTATACTCAGACATGAGTCCCTTTCTCACTGCTCCATCAGGATTCAAGCAAGCCGGGCCGAAGAAGGCTGAAATGCCAGAAACCGGTCCCCGGTAGCTTGTCTCCTTTCTGGTGAAGAATTGGCTTGGTAGTTTAGTCTGCCCTGTTCCCATGATGCACTGGGCCAGGGACAGACTGATTTGCATATAGCCAGGTTCTGAGCTGGGATGGGGCAGTGAGATAAATAACGGTGATGGATCAAGCCCTGATCTTTGGACTGGTAAGAGTGGTCTGTTTAACTCAGACACTCTGTTCATCACCACCCCCTTTTCTAAATCGTTTTTGGCCACTATAGGTGTGGCAGGGTATACTCAGACATGAGTCCCTTTCTCACTGCTCCATCAGGATTCAAGCAAGCCGGGCCGAAGAAGGCTGAAATGCCAGAAACCGGTCCCCGGTAGCTTGTCTCCTTTCTGGTGAAGAATTGGCTTGGTAGTTTAGTCTGCCCTGTTCCCATGATGCACTGGGCCAGGGACAGACTGATTTGCATATAGCCAGGTTCTGAGCTGGGATGGGGCAGTGAGATAAATAACGGTGATGGATCAAGCCCTGATCTTTGGACTGGGTAAGAGTGGTCTGTTTAACTCAGACACTCTGTTCATCACCACCCCCTTTTCTAAATCGTTTTTGGCCACTATAGGTGTGGCAGGGTATACTCAGACATGAGTCCCTTTCTCACTGCTCCATCAGGATTCAAGCAAGCCGGGCCGAAGAAGGCTGAAATGCCAGAAACCGGTCCCCGGTAGCTTGTCTCCTTTCTGGTGAAGAATTGGCTTGGTAGTTT
Source organism: Lissotriton vulgaris (assembly GCF_964263255.1). Classification (NCBI taxonomy): domain Eukaryota; kingdom Metazoa; phylum Chordata; class Amphibia; order Caudata; family Salamandridae; genus Lissotriton; species Lissotriton vulgaris. The sequence goes on along the minus strand of NW_028244421.1, from coordinate 13,278 downwards.
AGTCTGCCCTGTTCCCATGATGCACTGGGCCAGGGACAGACTGATTTGCATATAGCCAGGTTCTGAGCTGGGATGGGGCAGTGAGATAAATAACGGTGATGGATCAAGCCCTGATCTTTGGACTGGGTAAGAGTGGTCTGTTTAACTCAGACACTCTGTTCATCACCACCCCCTTTTCTAAATCGTTTTTGGCCACTATAGGTGTGGCAGGGTATACTCAGACATGAGTCCCTTTCTCACTGCTCCATCAGGATTCAAGCAAGCCGGGCCGAAGAAGGCTGAAATGCCAGAAACCGGTCCCCGGTAGCTTGTCTCCTTTCTGGTGAAGAATTGGCTTGGTAGTTTAGTCTGCCCTGTTCCCATGATGCACTGGGCCAGGGACAGACTGATTTGCATATAGCCAGGTTCTGAGCTGGGATGGGGCAGTGAGATAAATAACGGTGATGGATCAAGCCCTGATCTTTGGACTGGGTAAGAGTGGTCTGTTTAACTCAGACACTCTGTTCATCACCACCCCCTTTTCTAAATTGTTTTTGGCCACTATAGGTGTGGCAGGGTATACTCAGACATGAGTCCCTTTCTCACTGCTCCATCAGGATTCAAGCAAGCCGGGCCGAAGAAGGCTGAAATGCCAGAAACCGGTCCCCGGTAGCTTGTCTCCTTTCTGGTGAAGAATTGGCTTGGTAGTTTAGTCTGCCCTGTTCCCATGATGCACTGGGCCAGGGACAGACTGATTTGCATATAGCCAGGTTCTGAGCTGGGATGGGGCAGTGAGATAAATAACGGTGATGGATCAAGCCCTGATCTTTGGACTGGGTAAGAGTGGTCTGTTTAACTCAGACACTCTGTTCATCACCACCCCCTTTTCTAAATCGTTTTTGGCCACTATAGGTGTGGCAGGGTATACTCAGACATGAGTCCCTTTCTCACTGCTCCATCAGGATTCAAGCAAGCCGGGCCGAAGAAGGCTGAAATGCCAGAAACCGGTCCCCGGTAGCTTGTCTCCTTTCTGGTGAAGAATTGGCTTGGTAGTTTAGTCTGCCCTGTTCCCATGATGCACTGGGCCAGGGACAGACTGATTTGCATATAGCCAGGTTCTGAGCTGGGATGGGGCAGTGAGATAAATAACGGTGATGGATCAAGCCCTGATCTTTGGACTGGGTAAGAGTGGTCTGTTTAACTCAGACACTCTGTTCATCACCACCCCCTTTTCTAAATCGTTTTTGGCCACTATAGGTGTGGCAGGGTATACTCAGACATGAGTCCCTTTCTCACTGCTCCATCAGGATTCAAGCAAGCCGGGCCGAAGAAGGCTGAAATGCCAGAAACCGGTCCCCGGTAGCTTGTCTCCTTTCTGGTGAAGAATTGGCTTGGTAGTTTAGTCTGCCCTGTTCCCATGATGCACTGGGCCAGGGACAGACTGATTTGCATATAGCCAGGTTCTGAGCTGGGATGGGGCAGTGAGATAAATAACGGTGATGGATCAAGCCCTGATCTTTGGACTGGGTAAGAGTGGTCTGTTTAACTCAGACACTCTGTTCATCACCACCCCCTTTTCTAAATCGTTTTTGGCCACTATAGGTGTGGCAGGGTATACTCAGACATGAGTCCCTTTCTCACTGCTCCATCAGGATTCAAGCAAGCCGGGCCGAAGAAGGCTGAAATGCCAGAAACCGGTCCCCGGTAGCTTGTCTCCTTTCTGGTGAAGAATTGGCTTGGTAGTTTAGTCTGCCCTGTTCCCATGATGCACTGGGCCAGGGACAGACTGATTTGCATATAGCCAGGTTCTGAGCTGGGATGGGGCAGTGAGATAAATAACGGTGATGGATCAAGCCCTGATCTTTGGACTGGGTAAGAGTGGTCTGTTTAACTCAGACACTCTGTTCATCACCACCCCCTTTTCTAAATCGTTTTTGGCCACTATAGGTGTGGCAGGGTATACTCAGACATGAGTCCCTTTCTCACTGCTCCATCAGGATTCAAGCAAGCCGGGCCGAAGAAGGCTGAAATGCCAGAAACCGGTCCCCGGTAGCTTGTCTCCTTTCTGGTGAAGAATTGGCTTGGTAGTTTAGTCTGCCCTGTTCCCATGATGCACTGGGCCAGGGACAGACTGATTTGCATATAGCCAGGTTCTGAGCTGGGATGGGGCAGTGAGATAAATAACGGTGATGGATCAAGCCCTGATCTTTGGACTGGGTAAGAGTGGTCTGTTTAACTCAGACACTCTGTTCATCACCACCCCCTTTTCTAAATCGTTTTTGGCCACTATAGGTGTGGCAGGGTATACTCAGACATGAGTCCCTTTCTCACTGCTCCATCAGGATTCAAGCAAGCCGGGCCGAAGAAGGCTGAAATGCCAGAAACCGGTCCCCGGTAGCTTGTCTCCTTTCTGGTGAAGAATTGGCTTGGTAGTTTAGTCTGCCCTGTTCCCATGATGCACTGGGCCAGGGACAGACTGATTTGCATATAGCCAGGTTCTGAGCTGGGATGGGGCAGTGAGATAAATAACGGTGATGGATCAAGCCCTGATCTTTGGACTGGGTAAGAGTGGTCTGTTTAACTCAGACACTCTGTTCATCACCACCCCCTTTTCTAAATCGTTTTTGGCCACTATAGGTGTGGCAGGGTATACTCAGACATGAGTCCCTTTCTCACTGCTCCATCAGGATTCAAGCAAGCCGGGCCGAAGAAGGCTGAAATGCCAGAAACCGGTCCCCGGTAGCTTGTCTCCTTTCTGGTGAAGAATTGGCTTGGTAGTTTAGTCTGCCCTGTTCCCATGATGCACTGTGCCAGGGACAGACTGATTTGCATATAGCCAGGTTCTGAGCTGGGATGGGCAGTGAGATAAATAACGGTGATGGATCAAGCCCTGATCTTTCGACTGGGTAAGAGTGGTCTGTTTAACTCAGACACTCTGTTCATCACCACCCCCTTTTCTAAATCGTTTTTGGCCACTATAGGTGTGGCAGGGTATACTCAGACATGAGTCCCTTTCTCACTGCTCCATCAGGATTCAAGCAAGCCGGGCCGAAGAAGGCTGAAATGCCAGAAACCGGTCCCCGGTAGCTTGTCTCCTTTCTGGTGAAGAATTGGCTTGGTAGTTTAGTCTGCCCTGTTCCCATGATGCACTGGGCCAGGGACAGACTGATTTGCATATAGCCAGGTTCTGAGCTGGGATGGGGCAGTGAGATAAATAACGGTGATGGATCAAGCCCTGATCTTTGGACTGGGTAAGAGTGGTCTGTTTAACTCAGACACTCTGTTCATCACCACCCCCTTTTCTAAATCGTTTTTGGCCACTATAGGTGTGGCAGGGTATACTCAGACATGAGTCCCTTTCTCACTGCTCCATCAGGATTCAAGCAAGCCGGGTCGAAGAAGGCTGAAATGCCAGAAACCGGTCCCCGGTAGCTTGTCTCCTTTCTGGTGAAGAATTGGCTTGGTAGTTTAGTCTGCCCTGTTCCCATGATGCACTGGGCCAGGGACAGACTGATTTGCATATAGCCAGGTTCTGAGCTGGGATGGGGCAGTGAGATAAATAACGGTGATGGATCAAGCCCTGATCTTTGGACTGGGTAAGAGTGGTCTGTTTAACTCAGACACTCTGTTCATCACCACCCCCTTTTCTAAATCGTTTTTGGCCACTATAGGTGTGGCAGGGTATACTCAGACATGAGTCCCTTTCTCACTGCTCCATCAGGATTCAAGCAAGCCGGGCCGAAGAAGGCTGAAATGCCAGAAACCGGCCCCGGTAGCTTGTCTCCTTTCTGGTGAAGAATTGGCTTGGTAGTTTAGTCTGCCCTGTTCCCATGATGCACTGGGCCAGGGACAGACTGATTTGCATATAGCCAGGTTCTGAGCTGGGATGGGGCAGTGAGATAAATAACGGTGATGGATCAAGCCCTGATCTTTGGACTGGGTAAGAGTGGTCTGTTTAACTCAGACACTCTGTTCATCACCACCCCCTTTTCTAAATCGTTTTTGGCCACTATAGGTGTGGCAGGGTATACTCAGACATGAGTCCCTTTCTCACTGCTCCATCAGGATTCAAGCAAGCCGGGCCGAAGAAGGCTGAAATGCCAGAAACCGGTCCCCGGTAGCTTGTCTCCTTTCTGGTGAAGAATTGGCTTGGTAGTTTAGTCTGCCCTGTTCCCATGATGCACTGGGCCAGGGACAGACTGATTTGCATATAGCCAGGTTCTGAGCTGGGATGGGGCAGTGAGATAAATAACGGTGATGGATCAAGCCCTGATCTTTGGACTGGGTAAGAGTGGTCTGTTTAACTCAGACACTCTGTTCATCACCACCCCCTTTTCTAAATCGTTTTTGGCCACTATAGGTGTGGCAGGGTATACTCAGACATGAGTCCCTTTCTCACTGCTCCATCAGGATTCAAGCAAGCCGGGCCGAAGAAGGCTGAAATGCCAGAAACCGGTCCCCGGTAGCTTGTCTCCTTTCTGGTGAAGAATTGGCTTGGTAGTTTAGTCTGCCCTGTTCCCATGATGCACTGGGCCAGGGACAGACTGATTTGCATATAGCCAGGTTCTGAGCTGGGATGGGGCAGTGAGATAAATAACGGTGATGGATCAAGCCCTGATCTTTGGACTGGGTAAGAGTGGTCTGTTTAACTCAGACACTCTGTTCATCACCACCCCCTTTTCTAAATCGTTTTTGGCCACTATAGGTGTGGCAGGGTATACTCAGACATGAGTCCCTTTCTCACTGCTCCATCAGGATTCAAGCAAGCCGGGCCGAAGAAGGCTGAAATGCCAGAAACCGGTCCCCGGTAGCTTGTCTCCTTTCTGGTGAAGAATTGGCTTGGTAGTTTAGTCTGCCCTGTTCCCATGATGCACTGGGCCAGGGACAGACTGATTTGCATATAGCCAGGTTCTGAGCTGGGATGGGGCAGTGAGATAAATAACGGTGATGGATCAAGCCCTGATCTTTGGACTGGGTAAGAGTGGTCTGTTTAACTCAGACACTCTGTTCATCACCACCCCCTTTTCTAAATCGTTTTTGGCCACTATAGGTGTGGCAGGGTATACTCAGACATGAGTCCCTTTCTCACTGCTCCATCAGGATTCAAGCAAGCCGGGCCGAAGAAGGCTGAAATGCCAGAAACCGGTCCCCGGTAGCTTGTCTCCTTTCTGGTGAAGAATTGGCTTGGTAGTTTAGTCTGCCCTGTTCCCATGATGCACTGTGCCAGGGACAGACTGATTTGCATATAGCCAGGTTCTGAGCTGGGATGGGCAGTGAGATAAATAACGGTGATGGATCAAGCCCTGATCTTTCGACTGGGTAAGAGTGGTCTGTTTAACTCAGACACTCTGTTCATCACCACCCCCTTTTCTAAATCGTTTTTGGCCACTATAGGTGTGGCAGGGTATACTCAGACATGAGTCCCTTTCTCACTGCTCCATCAGGATTCAAGCAAGCCGGGCCGAAGAAGGCTGAAATGCCAGAAACCGGTCCCCGGTAGCTTGTCTCCTTTCTGGTGAAGAATTGGCTTGGTAGTTTAGTCTGCCCTGTTCCCATGATGCACTGGGCCAGGGACAGACTGATTTGCATATAGCCAGGTTCTGAGCTGGGATGGGGCAGTGAGATAAATAACGGTGATGGATCAAGCCCTGATCTTTGGACTGGGTAAGAGTGGTCTGTTTAACTCAGACACTCTGTTCATCACCACCCCCTTTTCTAAATCGTTTTTGGCCACTATAGGTGTGGCAGGGTATACTCAGACATGAGTCCCTTTCTCACTGCTCCATCAGGATTCAAGCAAGCCGGGTCGAAGAAGGCTGAAATGCCAGAAACCGGTCCCCGGTAGCTTGTCTCCTTTCTGGTGAAGAATTGGCTTGGTAGTTTAGTCTGCCCTGTTCCCATGATGCACTGGGCCAGGGACAGACTGATTTGCATATAGCCAGGTTCTGAGCTGGGATGGGGCAGTGAGATAAATAACGGTGATGGATCAAGCCCTGATCTTTGGACTCGGTAAGAGTGGTCTGTTTAACTCAGACACTCTGTTCATCACCACCCCCTTTTCCAAATCGTTTTTGGCCACTATAGGTGTGGCAGGGTATACTCAGACATGAGTCCCTTTCTCACTGCTCCATCAGGATTCAAGCAAGCCGGGCCGAAGAAGGCTGAAATGCCAGAAACCGGTCCCCGGTAGCTTGTCTCCTTTCTGGTGAAGAATTGGCTTGGTAGTTTAGTCTGCCCTGTTCCCATGATGCACTGGGCCAGGGACAGACTGATTTGCATATAGCCAGGTTCTGAGCTGGGATGGGGCAGTGAGATAAATAACGGTGATGGATCAAGCCCTGATCTTTGGACTGGGTAAGAGTGGTCTGTTTAACTCAGACACTCTGTTCATCACCACCCCCTTTTCTAAATCGTTTTTGGCCACTATAGGTGTGGCAGGGTATACTCAGACATGAGTCCCTTTCTCACTGCTCCATCAGGATTCAAGCAAGCCGGGCCGAAGAAGGCTGAAATGCCAGAAACCGGCCCCGGTAGCTTGTCTCCTTTCTGGTGAAGAATTGGCTTGGTAGTTTAGTCTGCCCTGTTCCCATGATGCACTGGGCCAGGGACAGACTGATTTGCATATAGCCAGGTTCTGAGCTGGGATGGGGCAGTGAGATAAATAACGGTGATGGATCAAGCCCTGATCTTTGGACTGGGTAAGAGTGGTCTGTTTAACTCAGACACTCTGTTCATCACCACCCCCTTTTCTAAATCGTTTTTGGCCACTATAGGTGTGGCAGGGTATACTCAGACATGAGTCCCTTTCTCACTGCTCCATCAGGATTCAAGCAAGCCGGGCCGAAGAAGGCTGAAATGCCAGAAACCGGTCCCCGGTAGCTTGTCTCCTTTCTGGTGAAGAATTGGCTTGGTAGTTTAGTCTGCCCTGTTCCCATGATGCACTGGGCCAGGGACAGACTGATTTGCATATAGCCAGGTTCTGAGCTGGGATGGGGCAGTGAGATAAATAACGGTGATGGATCAAGCCCTGATCTTTGGACTGGGTAAGAGTGGTCTGTTTAACTCAGACACTCTGTTCATCACCACCCCCTTTTCTAAATCGTTTTTGGCCACTATAGGTGTGGCAGGGTATACTCAGACATGAGTCCCTTTCTCACTGCTCCATCAGGATTCAAGCAAGCCGGGCCGAAGAAGGCTGAAATGCCAGAAACCGGTCCCCGGTAGCTTGTCTCCTTTCTGGTGAAGAATTGGCTTGGTAGTTTAGTCTGCCCTGTTCCCATGATGCACTGGGCCAGGGACAGACTGATTTGCATATAGCCAGGTTCTGAGCTGGGATGGGGCAGTGAGATAAATAACGGTGATGGATCAAGCCCTGATCTTTGGACTGGGTAAGAGTGGTCTGTTTAACTCAGACACTCTGTTCATCACCACCCCCTTTTATAATGACTCTAGTGACATCATCAATTGTGCATGAAGATCATCGGATATAAAAAGTTAAATGCACAAAAGCTGTGATTTATGAGGGCCACAAAGAAGTCCCATGTAGGTGCCATTCCTACATGGGAAACTCAAATAGCATCTAGATTTTGCTGAAGAAGGAAGGAAGGGAGAGATGTGTAAATGTGGTAGGACATTGCGGATATATATATATATATATATATATATATATATATATATATATATATATATATATATATATATATATATATATATATATATATATCCACTTCAGTGGCACCATTAAGATTTACATTACTTTTCCATTGAAATGAATGGAAAGTTCTTGACGAGTTACCCTTGTCATAAGCAGCCAAGAGGTTAAATATATATATATATATATATATATATATATATATATATATATATATATATATATATATATATATATATATATAAATATATTCACAGAAAAAACCATAGGTTATAGACCATATATAGTTAGGAATTTGCATTTACAAAACCTTGAAAATTCAATGAAAAAACCATAGGTTATAGACCATATATAGTTAGGGATTAGCATTTAAAAAACCTTATTTTATTTGCACAAAACCATTGAAATTCCATATATAGTTAGTTGCACTAACTATATATCGCGCACCCGCAATCCACTGCTGATGATGTCACATATTACATCATTCATGACATGGTCAGTGACATCACTGATGACATCACTGATGACATCTCAAATGACATCACTGATGACATCTCAAATGGCCTTGCTTCCGGGAAGCTGCGCTTCGCGCCTCGCGCACCGTAGCACTTCCGGGTGCGCTAACGCGGCGCGTCATATGACGGATTATGCAACAATGCGATACGTCGTTGTGGCTCCACCGGAACTGATTGAATTGGTAGTCTACAGTGTTTCTGGATGTTTCAGACTGAAGCTGGCGTCAGCATGAGAGCACCCCGTGGCTACGTCGTGGCCATTCCGCGAGCAATCATGGCAGTCGCTCCCCACCGGAAGTCTGCAGAAGTCGGGGGCCTCGGTGACTCTTGTAGAATCTTCAAGGCTGAGGGGATGCTTTTGGGAATGGGGCTCATGCCCTAGCAGTCAAGCTGGCCGAGCGAGGCACTGTGCCGCAGGAGTAGGCGCAACTCAGCTGGCCGAGTGAAGCACTGGGGTGTAGCTAAGAAACCTCCACCTGGTGAGGTGGGAGAGGCTCGTTCGCGCCGCCTCTCCCTTCCAGTGCACCCCACGCCGTCTCCTGGCGCAGGTATATGTGATGGTCGGACCAGGGCACCGCAGGACGTGTCTTCAGGTCAAACAGATTGTGGGACAAGGTCCAGAATGGAAGAGGCATCAAAAGGCAAGAAGTTCCGCCTGACCCCGGGAGCCGGCCGCCTATGTCGGGGGCGATCTCAGGCCATACCAGGGGAACAAGACTTGGGGAGGGGGCAGGAGCCAAGCGCCCCCTCCGAGTCCGCGTTTCTTGGACCCTGAAGTATGGCACTCAACATCCAGAACTTATGACATTTGTGCAAGGCAGGGACATCGAAGCCTCTCAGGGACCAAGCATATCCAGAGTCCTTCCTACAGAAGGTGGTGGGGGTGGCGGCATTAGCAAGGCATCCCCCCACACAACTTGTCGGACCCTGAAGTATGGCACTCAACATCCAGAACTTATGACATTTGTGCAAGGCAGGGACATCGAAGCCTCTCAGGGACCAAGCATATCCAGAGTCCTTCCTACAGAAGGTGGTGGGGGTGGCGGCATTAGCAAGGCATCCCCCCACACAACTTGTCGGACATCACCTCTGGATGTACTGGGTGTTCAATTTCAGAACTGAAACTACTAAGAAGCAATTAGAAGTGTTGTTTTCATGTTGCAGCAGGCTGCCATGTAAATAGTTATTTAATAAAACGTTTTATCCTGTTACTTTGCTGGTGTGTTGTATATATTTATTATATTTGCATAGTGTTTGTCGTTATTTTGGGCGGGGTGGGCGGGGGAGCCGAGCTGTCTTGCAGCCATCATGGCGTCGAGCTCGGTTCCTCTCTCTAGTTTCATGTTTTTTCTAATGATTTATATGTTATAGTTTGCTAGCACGATACAGCGGATAGTCCGCATTTTATATATATGTCCTTTTTATTAGGGGGGTCCTCCGGTGGAGTCGGACGATCTACCTGTAATAAACGGTCCGGGTTGAACCAACTACCAACAAACGGGGCAGAGATAGGCATGACGGGTTACAAAGGGGACAAAAGAGTGCACTACCTATCCTTCACTATCTGCAAAAACTAAACAGAGTATTGCGACTCTGTGCTTATTTGTGAACAGAGAATGACCCAAAGAGAACCAATTTCGAACAATTATAGGCTATTGGCAGTGGGCAGAGAGGCCATGACACAGAAAATGGTTGTTACTTACGTGCATGATGGGGCCTAAAAGGGACTAGATGGCGTGGCCACTGTTTCGCGACTTTCACTTTACTTTTAACAATGGCTGTGGTGAACATAAATGAACGCCGCTTATGTATACCTAATTTTAGTCATTTTCCACAAAAAAGCTTTTGATATTTGCTATTAAAAAACCAAAGAAAATCACTGAAAAAACCATAGGTTATAGACCATATATAGTTAAATATCTGAAGTCCATCTCTGCACTCGATGGAGATACAGGTCGTCGATCAGAAGATGTGCTGGCCACCTCTAATGGTAATAGCGTGGCCAGGGCTCTTGTCGTTGCCTCTGCAAATTGCAGAGGGTGCACTTGTTTGACATGCCGCACCATGGTATGTATGGAAAAGGAATATTTTTTTGCTGGATTTCTTCTTGAGAGAACCAAGTCACATATCGTGCAGGTTACTTTTGGTGCATTCACTTTCTTTTGATCTTCAGGATAAGTGAAAAATTGCCAGATAAAAGATTTATTTTTTCTTATTAAAGGTAGTCGATCATTTTGGTCAGATTCGGAAGATGAATGAGATACGGTAGCCGTTTCACCAAAGTCTTCCGAAAGATGTAGGACGTTGTTCTCTCTTGAGAGTAGAAAAGATAGTGAGGGAAGTGGGTGGAGTGCTGCGTGTAAATTCCAGAATTGAAACTATTAAGAACCAATTGAAAGTGTTGTTTTCATGTTGCAGCAGGCTGCCATGTAGCCGAGCTGTCTTGCAGCCATCATGGCGTCGAGCTCGGTTCCTCTCACTAGTTTCATATTTCTCATGAGGGGTTGTTCCTAATTTTTCTATTTTAGCGAGGTCAAAAAAGATCCCATCAGTGGCCTACTGATTTTGCTCGATTCCTTTTGTTTTTTCTTACGATTTATATGTTATAGTTTGCTAGCACGATACAGCGGCTAGTCCGCATTTTATATATATGTCCTTTTTATTAGGGGTGTCCTCCGGTGGAGTCGGACGATCTACCTCTAATAAACGGTCCGGGTTGAACCAACTACCATCCTGATTTTGTATATCTTCTGAGCTGGATTTAAGCACACAATTGTTAAAGTATGAAACGTTTTATATTTCTAAAAAAAATACCAAGGTGTGTACATCCGGTAAAGCACAAAAGTTTAAAAAGACATTCGGCTCCATTTACTGAAAAGTTTCATAAGAATAAAAAAGAAGTCTAGGTACAGTCTCTTTGACGTACTATAAGTTCTTTGAGGGGTGTATGAAGAAATTCAATAAGTTCAAATTGCAAAGTTTTCACGAAATATATAGGCAGGTGCGCGCACTCGGTCGCACACGAAAGCCTGGAAATGCGATATCCATTTTATTGACAACTGTTGCCGAGAGTGCGCACAGCGGGTCGCGCACGAAAGTTTAGTAAGGCTATTTTTATTTACAGACAAATTTTAACGTGTTTAAAAAAAGGCAAGGTACAGACTTTCAAATTCTGTATTGCTTTACAAGGAGTCTCTATGCAACTTGAACAGTGAAGAAAACGGCTTGTTTTCGAAAAAAATATTGCCAGAACTTTATTGACAAAAGTATAGGTTGCATACACGACATTTTTCTGAATTAGCATTTTAAAAACCAATGAAATTCACAGAAAAAACCATAGGTTTTACACACGTTATAGTTAGGAAGTAGCATTTAAAAAACCTATGAAATTCACTGAAAAAACCATAGGTTTGACACATGTTATAGTTAGCTGGAAATTTTACTGATATAAAACCAATGAAATTCCACGTTATAGTTAGTTGGACTCACTATAACTTGCGCGTGCAATGCACTGCTGATGACGTCACATTTTACATCACTCATGACATGGTCAGTGACATCACTCATGACATCACTGATGACACCATCCAGTGAATATGTGTCTTTCTGAAAAATAAATATTAGTGAGTAATGTTTAAATATTTAAATATATATATTAGTGTTTCACTTTGTGTATAAGTGGCTACATGTGTTGGTAAGTAGCTACATGCGTATGTATATGGGTTATTAGATGTTTCTCTTAGTATCAGTATGAGTGTCTATATGGTTTGGTGGGGGTATTACTTAGCACATAGATGCATGAGTGACTGACTCTCTGTTTGTATGTGTTTTGAAGACAGCATATGTGCAGGACTGTATGGGTGGATGAGTGTGTATATGTGTTTGTTAGTGAGTGAATGACTGTCTCACTAGTGTCTTTATCAGTAACGACATATGTTTTAATCTAGTATATATGAATATTGATGTATATAAGTGAGTATATGTGAGAGTAAGAGATTGTAAGAGTTCCTGTTTAAATAAGTATGTGTTTCTATAAGTGATTGTTTAAGAGAATAAATATGTGTAATTTTCAATAGAAGTAAGGTGGAAGTGTGTGTATAACTCTATATTCAAATAAATGGATGTTTAATAGTTTATTTGCACGTGTGAGTATGTGTGTGAGTAACTTTTGGATGACTGTCGGTGTGTAACAGGATGTATAGGTGTATCACTTCATATGATGAGTGAGTATATGTATGAGTGACTATATAGAACTGTTGGTGAATGAGTGGATGTGTATATAGATGGTGGAATTACTGAATTACTTGTTGTAACTGATATGGGTATCTCCATTTTTTTTTAAATTTCAGTTTCTATTTTTGAATATGTGTTTCAAGGGTTACATTACAGTGAAAGGAGGTCTGTCACTATGTCACAAGGATGGTGTCATCAGTGATGTCATGAGTGATGTCACTGACCATGTCATGAGTGATGTAATATGTGACGTCATCAGCAGTGCATTGCACGCGCAAGTTATAGTGAGTCCAACTAACTATAACGTGGAATTTCATTGGTTTTATATCAGTAAAATTTCCAGCTAACTATAACATGTGTCAAACCTATGGTTTTTTCAGTGAATTTCATAGGTTTTTTAAATGCTACTTCCTAACTATAACGTGTGTAAAACCTATGGTTTTTTCTGTGAATATATATATATATAGTGCGCTCAGATCCCCAGCGGCGCTGGTGGCACAGATAATGAGGCAAGAAATAATATCAGCTCCATGTACATAATTTGGGCATTTAATTTAGCGTCAAACCAAATCACGAGTGCAATTGAAGACAAATCATGGCATACACCATGTATGTTGAAATACATTTATTGCCAAAACCTGCTATCTAGTGTATGCATTGTGACCACAAGACATATTCTGCATATTACTATTATCATAGTTGTAAAGAATGTAAAAACAATGAATATTTATTCCATGTTTACCAGGAATATGTTTCCTAACTCCTGCATCCTGTTTTTGGTACTGCTTTGAAGGGATAATAAACTAACTGTGCCTAATCAAAGTATTCGGATTGTCACACTGCATACCCGCAATCCAGCATGCCTCTGTGATATCAGAGTCTCAGATGGATGCACTGGAT